>NW_019268530.1:1768223-1795280 GCF_002738365.1 Cucurbita moschata
AAAAAAAAAAAAAAAAAAAAAAAAAAAAAAAAAAAAAAAAAAAAAAAAAAAAAAAAAAAAAGAGTCGTCTATTACCTCAATTTTTAACTGAGTTAAAATTTAACGTTAAAGTTGATATTTAGTGAGAGGTGAAATTTAATTTACACCCTCCATTGAAGTTTTCTTTTATTTATTTATTTTTAAATCTAGAACTATTCATATAACTATTAATTTTTCTTGATTGTGTTGGGATATATTTTTTTTAAGTTTAATTAGGAATTTTATGGCTGAACTTATGAACATTTTAATTGATTTGATTTTATAGTTATGTGGCATATTTTTGTGGTTAGATTTTAGTATATATTGAAATTCAATCCTCTCGTCTTTAGGTGTATGTTATGTTATGATTGACACGATTTCATGATTTATTGTTTAAAAAATTATTAAATTTCACTATTTATTTGACGATGTCAAAGTCGTGTGATTGGAAATATCTGCCATGTTCGAAAAAAAAATTGTCTTCACATTCAACTTTATTAAATTCACAAGTAAACATCTGAGTTTATTAATTATAAGACTGAAAGAATTAATTTTTAAAAATTTTAAAGTTTTCACAAATTTATTAATTATAAAATTGAAATTTCAGGATTTTTTCGAACATAAAATTTAATTTTGTACAATCAAAATTAAATTTAAAGTTTTTTTTTAATTAAAATATTAGATAAAAAATCTACGTTGTTGAACGTGGTTCGTTCTAGAATTTCTATTATAAATGTATTTTAAAATGTTAATAATTTGAATTAAAATAAAATTAGCGTTTTTTAAAATGAACCTTTATTGATACGACCGCAGATAAAGTAGAAAAGAAATGAGAAATATAAAAATGTTTTTTTAAGCAAATGACGAAACTACCCCTCAATTTCGGAATAAAACTTTTTTTTTTTTTCACGACGGAAAGACTTAGATGATCTGCGAAGTCTTCGTCCTCATGGTCTGACGAAGAGCAGAGACTAACTTGAAGAAGAACAAATGGCGGATTCTCGATCGTCGGACGGCGAAAAGGAGAGGCGGCGTTCTGTCAACTGTAGCAGAGGGAAGAACGAGGCGATGAAAGTCATATTCACTGATCCTCAAATTCTCGATTGCTATATTTGTTGCGAGCCCTTGTCCGTTCCTGTTTACCAGGTCCGATTAAGCTTTTTGATCGCGTGTATTTTGCTTGCAATTATCGTTATTATTTATCTGTTTGTCTCTGATGCTTTGTTCTTCTCGTCCTTTTTTTTTTTTTTTTTTTGTTGCAATTTTGACTACTGTAGTTCACTTAGTGTTTTTGCTGGAATTGACGATTTTGGAATCCTCCTTTCTATGAGGTTTTGATTTTTTTTTGTGTAAATCCACAGAAGTTATGGATTATGATAACAATTGAAGAAATATAGCGAAGTTTTAAATGGTTATTCATTGCGAACCTATCCAATGGTACGATGTTGTCTACTTTAAACATAAGCTCTCGTACTTTGTTTTTGGTTTTCCAAAAGGCCTCGTACCAACAGAAATAGTGTTACTTACCTGTAAAATCATGATTTTCCTCTTAATTAGCTAATCTAGACTACTCCTTTCAATAATCCTCGACAATCCTCCCATCGAACAAAGGACACCATAGAGTCTCCTCTGAGGCCTATAGAGCCATCGAACAACCTCTCTTTAATTGAGGCTGGACTCCTTTCTTTGGAGCCTCTAAACAAAATACACCTTTTGTTCGACACTTGAGTCACTTTTGACTACACTTTCGAAACTCACTTCTTTGTTCGACACTTGAGGATTCTATTGACATAGCTAAGTTAAGGGCATAACTCTTATATAATGTTAGGAATCACGAACCTCCACAATGATATGATTTTGTCCACTCTGAGCATAAGCTCTCTTGACTTTGCTTTTGGTTTCTCCAAAAAGCCTCGTGGAAAATCATGAAAATTTACTTATAACCTCATGATCTTACTTTTAATTAGCATAACGTGAGACTTTCAATCATCTTGAAAACAGTTATCAAAACATGTTTTGATTCAAATAATCTTTGAACATGGAGATTATTCTGGATATTACGGGGACAGAGTTGTTAAATGGATGGGATTGAAATGAAATCTCGACCTGGATTGCTTATCTTGTTACATTGTCTCGAGAAAATGTCAGAATCAAGTCGTGCTTGATATTCTTTTCACCTTTTATGCCTGACTTGGGGTTCAATCGTGTGGATTGTGGGATTTTCTTCATTGTTTACAAACATGAATTTGAAAGGGATGAACCTAGAAGAAAATAAGCTGATATTGGTGTATATAGTATATCTCATTTTGTTTTCTATGAGTCTTTTATTTCATAACATATACTCTGGTGTTGAGATGTTGGTTGTTGGATGAATTAGTGTGAGAACGGGCATATTTCTTGCTCTAGCTGCTGCTCCAAAGTTCACAATAAATGCCCAAGCTGCAGCTTGGCCATCGGCTACATACGTTGCAGAGCGATCGAGAAGGTTCTTGAATCAATCAAGATACCATGCCAAAACTCAACATATGGATGCAAAATCACAATGAATTTGAACCAGATAAACGAGCACGAGACATCGTGCCCATATGAGCCCTGTTCGTGCCCTATATCTGATTGCTCTTATGTTGATTCGGCAGAGCATTTGGGGTCACACTTCAGAAAAAGGCACCCAGACTCAGCCAAAAGCTTCTTATACAATTCAAGGTTCACAATATGCTTGAACAGTGGTGATAGATATCGTATCTTTCAAGCAGAGAACGATGATGCTGTGTTTGTCCTGTCTTACTCGTTTGAAATCTTTGGCAATGCGGTTACTTTGAGCCGGATTGGATCTCCGTTGTGTGAGAAGAAGTTTTGTTATGATATCAAAGCCAAATCACAGGGGAGTGTTCTTTCTTTGCAATCAGTGGCGAATGAGATCCGACGTTGGATTGAAGATCCTCCTTTCAAGGGATCGCTTCTGATTCCAAATGAGTTCTTCGGATCTTCTTCAGCCCAGACGATCTTGGAGATTCGCATTTGGCCTTCACGCTGAAGATAAACACTGGGGATCAACACAGGTGCACATACATTTTTTTTGAAACAAAGCTGAATTATTGTTTAAACTGAGTTAATCTTTGCATCTGTGTTTTCTTTGTTTTTTTGGGATGGACTTTGGTGCATACTTTTGTGCATATATATCTATATGGGTTTGTTGAACTTTTAATTTTGTATGGAATAGAACTAAGCTTGTGAATGTTTGTGAATTAAAAAAAAAAAAAAATGTTGAGTGAGTCTATGGCCGATATCGCTCAGTTGGTAGAACAGATGACTCAAAATCTTCTACTCTTCTACTCACAACTTTCATGACATGACGTATTAGAAACAAAATTGAAAACTTAGAGACTTATACAGAGAAAGTAAAATATTTATAGACTATTTATAGACTTTTTAAATGTAAGAATTAATTGGAAACAAAATTGAAATTATAACAAGGTGGAAGCTAAATTTATAGTTACCTATTTTTCATTTTTTTTTAATAAATATTTTCATCCTTTTTGGTTTATTTTTAAATGTTATAAAAAAAAGTTTTATTTTTTATTGAAAAAGTTGGAAACATTTTTAAAAAATGTTGAACGTTTGATTTTTTTTTTTTTAAATGGATAGATTTACTAAACAAAAATGTGAACATTTTAGCATAAAATTCAAATTTATATTAAGTCAGTTAATTTTTTAAAAAATTTAATATTCCAAAAATTTAAAATTTTAGAGTTTTCATAATATTTAAATCTATATACAATAAATCAAATTCAAACTTCAAAATTTTTTATGTTTTATAAATATTTTAAAATTAAACTTAAAATAAAAAGAGTTATTTAAATATTAGACAAAAAGCCCTTTTGGTTTATTTTTAATTGTTATTAAAAAAAAAAAACAAGTTTTATGTTTGATTGAAAAAGGTAGAAATATTTTTAAAAAATGTCAAATCTTTAATTTTTTTTAAATTCATATATTTAGAAAATGGCATAAATTCAAATTTATATTCAATAAATCAAATTTTAAATATTTCAAAAATTTTAAATTTTAGAGTTTGTTTGAAACATAAAATTTAAATCTGTGTTGAATATATGCTAAAACCACCGCAGCACTTAGATGGTGTGTAAAAGTTCTTTATTTATAATCAAATAAATTACAAGGATAGTAGCAACTATACCATGTGTGAAAATTCTTTCTTTATAATCAAATAAATTACAAGAATAAGTAAATAGTAACTAATAAAAAGAAAAATATATGAAAAGATATATTTGAAATATGATATATATGTTATAATAAAAAAATATGATATATATAGCAAATAATAATTTAGTATTAAATATTTTAACAAATATACAAGGCAAACTCAAACTTCCCACTCTATTTTATGTTTTATAAATATTTTAAAATTAAGCTTAAAATTATAAAAATAAAAATTCTTTAAATATGAGACAAAAAGTTGACGCCGCGGAACGTGATTCATTGCACGTGTACTAAAGAACAAAAATTTGTGAGGAAGTTAATGTTTAGCTTATTTATTTTTAATGAACCAATTTTTCTGCGTAGAAAAGAAACGAGAAACAAAATAAAAAATGAGTTTTTTAAGAGACCAAATGACGAAATTACCCCTTACTTTCGGTATAAAACTGATTTTTTTCTAAACAAAGACGTCAACCATCCGAATAGTTTACGCTCTCAGTCTGAAGAAGAGAAGAGGCTGACTTGAAGAAGAAGAAGAAGAAATAAAAAATGGCGGGTTCTCGATCATCGGACGGCGAAAAGGAGAGGCGAAGTTCGGCCAACTCTAGCAGACGGAAGAACGAGACGATGAAAGTCATACTTACCGATCCTCAAGTTCTCGATTGCTATATTTGTTGCGAGCCCTTGTCCGTTCCTGTTTACCAGGTTCGATTAAGCTTTTTTTTCCGCTTGCATTTTGCTTACGATTACTGTTCTTGTTAATCTGCTTGTCTATGATGCTTTGTTCTTCTCGTCCATTTTTTTTTCTTGCAATTTTGACTTCTGTAGTTCACTTAGTGTGTTTGCTGGATTTGACGGTTTCCAAATCCCCCTTACTATGAGATTTTAACCTTCTCGTTTAGAATTTTATTGTGTAGACTGTGGATTTCCAGTGGAAGTTATGGATTATGATAAAAATTGAAGAAATATGGCGAAGTTTTGAACAGTTATTGGCAAAGATCGTGGAGGTATGGATTGTAGAACTGAAGTTATCAAATGTTTTGATGCAAATAATCTTTGAACATGAAAATTATTCTGGATATTATGGGGACATAATCACAAATGGTTGGGATTGAAATGAAACTTTGTTGAGGATTGTTCGAGTCTACCATTGGCTATGAGGAAGACTATGAGTATATAAGCAACGGATACTATCTTCATTGGTATGAGGCCTTTTGGAGAAACCAAAAGTAAAGCCATGAGAGCTTATCACATCATTGTGGCCCACATGTTTCAATAAAGTAGTATCATAGTCTTACTCTTATCTTAACTTAGTAGTGTCAATAAATCCTCAGGTGTTGAATAAAAAAAAGTTGTGTTTCTAGAAGGTGTGACTTAGATGTCGAACAAAAAAGAAAAAGTGAGCCTCGAAACTGTAGTCATAGAGAAGATCCATGGTAGAGCTCTATTGAACTATCAATGTGCTCTAAAGAAGAGGAGTCGTCTAAAATAGTGCTAAGATAGATAGATGACTATTAAGAAGAGACACAATAATGTACTTTGTTGAAGGGAAGATTGTTGAGGATTGTTGGAGTCTCATATTGGCTAATTAAGATGGAAGACCGTGGGTATATAAATAAGGGACACTATTTTCTTTGGTATGAAGCATTTAGGGAAACCAAAGACAAAGCCATGAGAGCTTATACTCAAAGTGTACAATATCATTCTAATACGAAGGTCCCTTGTTCCTATCAATCTTGCCCTGAATTGCTTTTCTTGTTACATTATCTCGAGCAAATGCCAGAAATCAAGCCGTGCTTATTTGATATTCTTTTCACCTTGAACTTGAAAGGGATGAATATAGAAGAAAATAAGCATATATTGGTGTATATAATCTCTTTTCTTGTCATCTTTGAGTCTATTTTATGTCATAGCATATACTTTGGTGTTGAGATGTTGATTGTTGGATGAATTAGTGTGAGAATGGGCATATTTCTTGCTCTAGCTGCTGCTCCAAAGTTCAGAATAAATGCCCTAGCTGCAGCTTGGCAATTGGCTACATGCGTTGCAGAGCGATCGAGAAGGTTCTTGAATCAATTAAGATGCCCTGCCAAAACTCAAGATACGGATGCAAAACTACAACGAATTTGAACCAAATAAATGAGCATGAGACATTGTGCCCATATCAACCCTGTTCGTGCCCTTTATCTGATTGCTCTTATGTTGATTCGGCAGAGTATTTGAGCTCACACTTCAGAAAAAGGCACCAAGACTCCGCCAAAAGCATCTCATACAATTCAAGGTTCACAATATGCTTGAACAGTGATGATAAATATTGTATCTTTCAAGCAGAGAACGATGGTGTTTTGTTTGTCCTCTCTTACTCGTTCGAAACTTTTGGTGATGCGGTTACTTTGAATCGGATTGGACCTCGGTCGTCTGAGAAAAAGTTTTGTTATGATATTAAAGCCAAATCACAGGGGAGTGTTCTTTCTTTGCTATCAGTGGCGAAGGAGATCCAACGTTGGACTGAAGATCCTCCTTCCAAGGGATCGCTTTTGATTCCAAATGAGTTCTTCGGATCTTCTTCAGCCCAGACGATCTTGGAGATTCGCATTTGGCCTTCACGCTGAAGACCAACACTGAGGATCATCACAGGTGCACATTCATTTTAAAACAAAGCTGAATTATTGTTTAAACTGTCTTAAACGTTGTTGGCTGGCTCTGATCTTTGTCACCTAAACTGTTCATCTGGGGGGGAAGGACTTGGTGCATGCTTTTGTGCATATCATCATCTTTTGTCATGCATATCCAGTAATAAAACGCATCTTTTGTGTATGATAGATGGATAGCATATTCAACATTGTCCAAAATTAAAGAATTTATTAGACTTACAATTGAATTTTGTATGGAATAGAACACTAAACTTGCATAGGTTTGAGAATTTTTAAAAAAAATGTGGAATGGGTCAATGGCATATTTGAGGAGGCTCGTTGGACAACCTAGAATATTTATGAACTTATTATGAATTTTTTAGAGTTTAAGTATCTATTAGGCACATTTTTAGGCACATTTAAAGTCAGAGAACTTGTTAGATAGCTTTTATTTCTTTTATATAACACAAATGTGAAAGTTTAGAGACTAAATTTGTAATTTAAATTTTATATTATTATCTCTTCTCTTTCTATAAATCATACAATATAACCCTTTATTTCTAGAAATAAAAGCTCGTAAGAGTAACGAGCTATGTTTTGAAACAAAATCATCTTCTAATGCATCATTTTTTAGTCAAATGTGTTGCACATGAATTGATCGAGGACCTCTAGACTATGAATATTTTGAATGATTGATCGTGAAGCATTGGAAGAGGTTGTACTCATTGATTTGAAAATTTTAACTTGAAATGGAGATTTCGGGCTTGTTTGATAAGTAATTTAGAAATATGTAAACTTCTTAGAAACGTGAATTCAAACTTTTAACCTTTTAGTCGATAGTACATAACAAGTATTACTAAACTATACTTATTTTGACTTGTTATATACACGTCCAAATTGAGTAGCATAGACGTAGCATAAATAGACAAAAGTTGGATAATTTTTTTTAAAAAAATCATAAATAAATTTTGCAACCAAATATTCGCTAAATCAATCAAATATTATAATTGATACAATTATTAATTGATGTCTTAAGCGATATAGAATGAGGTATGTATTCAATGTTCATTTAGTCAGTAAAATTTAAAAATCACCTAACACGACTTTAAACTTTCAATTTTATGTTCGGTGAGTTCTTTAACCTTAAAAATTATGTTAGAGGTTTTCAAATAATTATTTATAGAAAGAAAATTATTATTATGAAAAAAAATAACTAAATTAAATTTTTTGCGAAAAGATTATAAATTTCAAAGAACATTGAAAATGTTCACAAAATTGAAGTAAATAAATCTAGTTAACCTAAAATTGAATATTTAAGGATTTAATAATTGAAATTAAAAAATAGATATTTTTTAGAATTTAAAGAAATACGAAATTTATAATTTGATAAAAAAAAAAAAAAAAGTGAGCTTTGGAAAATCAATCAAAGCGGGATTTCCCATCTGTGAGTTTCTGAGTCACCTTCTCCATGGCTGGTTGAAAGTGGATAAACAGTGAAGAGCCAAGACGAAGCTGAAGCCCCAATCCGCCATTGAAGGACCAACATCAATGGCTTCTTCGCTCTTTTTTCGTCGCTTTTGCTGTTTACATTCTGCAACTTTTCCTTCCTCCTCCTCCTCCTCCTCTTCCGTTTTCTCCAAGAAGAAGCCCCTCGTTTTCCTCGGTTCTCCTCAGGTTTTCTCTTCTCTCTGCAGCTCTTTCTATTCTCCTTTCCTTGTTTAATCGGAAGAAATACCTTTTTCCTAGGTCTCGACTACAGTTCTTGATGCTCTTTTTAACGCCTCTTTCGCCGCCGATGCAGCTTTTGAGGTATCCATTACCATTTTTCAGCCGTTGGCTCTTCAATTCAGTCTTGTATCTGGTCGATACGAATCTCTGAAATGTAATTTTGATATAACTAATGTTAATCCATTTAGGTTGCAGCTATTGTTACTCAGCCACCGTCTAGAAGAGATAGGGGGAGAAAGATGATGCCTTCTCCAGTTGCGCAATATGCTCTTGATAAAGGCTTCTCTTCTGACCTTATTCTTACACCTGAAAAAGCTGGAGAGGTAATGTTACTTTTTATTTGAAGTGAAGTTGTTGTAGATCATGTTAAGGAAGAAGTGTCATTTAAGTTATTGGTTCTGCTTGCCATGATGATAGAAACATCTGAATTTTGAAAATGTGGAAAGTTCTAAAATATTAGCATGGTGTGAGAGTGTATAAGTTTACAACGCTGGGCATCAAGTTTAGCTCTTACTTTGAAGAATGACCTTGTATGTTTATTTTGTAAAAGCATGATAAATTTGTTGTATTTATGAAGTCTAAAAGATATGGTGGATGATATCCATTCGACATTGGTTACTGCTAGTATATATTTTTTTTATTGGTTTCAGAGAGATTTACCTAGAACTTTTTGATCAACTGTGAGATCCCACATTGGTTGAGGAAGAGGACGAAACATTCTTTATAAGAGTGTGGAAACCTCTCCCTAGCAGACGCGTTTTAAAAACCTTGAGAGGAAGCTCGAAAGGAAAAGTCCAAAGAGGACAATATCTGCTAGCGGTGAACATGGACTATTACAAATGGTATTAGAGCTAGACACCGAGCGATATGCCATCGAGTAGGCTGAGCCCCGAAAGGGGTGGACACGAGGTGGTGTGCCAACAAGGACGCTGGACCCTGGACATGAGGCGGTGTGCTAGCAAGGCGTCGGGCCCTGGACATGAGGCGGTGTGCTAGCAAGGACGCTGGGTCTCAAAGGGGGAGGATTTGAGGGTCCCACATTGAATGGAGAAGGGAACGAGTGCCAGCTAGCAGACAAGTTTTAAAAACCTTGAGGGGAAGCCCGAAAGGGAAAGCCCAAAGAAGATAATATCGGCTAGCGGTGGGCTTGGGCCGTTACATCAACCTTGTCTCATTTATTTCTTTGCACATGCACACACAATAATACTCTCAAGGATATCCCAGTTCTATTTTTCATAAGACCTATTTTTTTGACATATTCTCACTTCTGCCTATGATCAATGGTGACAGTTTTTAGACTTACTTACAGTAATACGATATTTGAAACTTTTGAACCTTGAGTAACACTCTTGTTAACGGAAAAGTTTTGTAAGCCATGTAGATTGCTCTTTTTCTTCTTATTTTCTTGCAGGACAAATTTTTGAGCACCTTAAAGGCTTTGCAACCAGAACTATGTATTACAGCAGCATATGGGAATATCTTACCAACCAAATTTCTCAATATTCCAGCATTAGGTAAACCATTTATTTCTTGTTGGTATCCAAATTAAAAGACTGTGTCATTGGAAAAGAAGAGATTAGAAGAATCTTTCATGAGATGGAAAGAGAACCTGATCAAATTTGGGAGTTGATTGTTTTTCTTCTTCCTCTCGGAGTTGTTTAAATAGTCGTTTTTGTAATTATGATCCCTCAGGGACTGTCAATATTCACCCAAGCCTCTTGCCATTATATCGTGGTGCTGCTCCTGTTCAGAGAGCATTGCAGGTTGCTTATGCTTACAAGTTGATATTTGGTACATTGAATTCTATTTAACAATGTCTTCAAGTAGTTCTAACTTGTAAGGTTTTCCCCTCTACTTTTAGGATGGTGTTAAGGAGACTGGTGTATCACTAGCATTCACAGTTCGTGCATTGGATGCCGGACCCGTCATTGCTTTCGAAAAATTTGAAGTTGATGAGCAGATTAAGGTATGCTTGTCATGAGTTTACAGGCTAAGCAACGTGACATGCATTTATGTTTTGATTTTTGATTCCTATAAAGCATAAATGGTTGAAATCTGAAAATCCATCACATGGTTCGTTTATAAATTTGTTTTCCATTTTCTTGCCGATCCTTTCGAGTAGAGACGTTTTTATGAAGTCGGCTATTTGTCTCATATCTTGTCTTACACAGTTAAACTTCTTTTACATTTAACTTTTTGAAGATGGACCATTTCTTTTCTAATCTTTGATTCAATTTGCTAGCAGGCACCCGATTTACTTGCTTTGCTATTTTTAGAAGGTGGGCATTCAGCGTCTGTCATGAACTTCACTTGAAATTGTGGTGCTGTCTCCTAGTCTGTTTCTTTTCTTCTTTACCATATTGGTACTTAGTTTCATTGCAAAGAGTGGTGTTGATTTCAAATACTCTTACATTTGATTATATAAATAAAAATCACAACACCAAAAGTTCATCTTTTGAGTTGTTGATCTAAATACACACGTACTTTTTGTTACGGTTATAATACGTGAACATTCAAAATCCACTTTCATGTGCAGGCTCAAAACTTTTGATTCGGGAACTTCCTTCTATACTTGATGGATCTGCTGAAAAGAAGGCACAACCTCAAGACGAATCTAAAGCTACCAACGCTCCAAAGGTATCCTTGGTTGAGATCTTCTAGGATAAATTTATAATCATATAGAAATGAAGTGAATTTTGGTTAATATATGCTTAGTCCGTTACTCATTTGATCATTCAATATATTAGTAACAAAAATTTCGTATTCTTTCTTTTATGATTAGTTAAAAATGATTTAGATCAACCATAAAGCAAAACAAAAACTAGAAATCCCTGAGCTATTAGGATCAATTTTTTAATTTTATTTAAAATAACAATCACAATATCAACAATCTTGTATATCAAGAAAACCTTCTGATAATGCAGTGGATTCAAGTCTCTGAGATTCTGGTTTTAAGTTTTTAGGTTGAGCCTTCTCCTAACGTTGTTCTTAGGGTAGGTGAAGCCTCTCTGAAGATTAGTGGACCTAGTGGCACCATCAAAACCTTGGCTATTAAAAGAAAGTATATATCTTAAGTTAAATTATCTAAGTTCTCTGGAATCTGACTCTTATTATGCAGATAGCTCCTGATGAGGCATGGTTGTCATTTGATCAAGAGGCATATGTTCTACACAACAAGGTAATTTTACCCTTTTCTTTGTTCAACCTTGCAGTTAAATCATGCACTCCCTCTAGGTTCGCGCATTTGCAGGATGGCCTGGAACACGAGCGAAGGTTGTCGTTGCTGATGATAAAAGCGGTTGCCACAATATCCTAGAATTTAAAATCATTACTACAAGGGTTGGCATCAATTATAGTAGTCAGGAGACTCAAGCAGATGAGATCTGCTTTGTCAAGGATGCTTTGGTGTTTCCATGTGAAGGGCGCACGACACTTGAGGTTTGTTCCTTATTGTAGCCTATTTCTATTATGCTTATATGGATGTGTATGATGAAGGGCTGGGTGTTTCTTCTTAGATCAGTTGCATTTTTCTTTTGTCAACAAGAATAAAGCTTTTCGTTAAGATGTTAGAAGGTTGCAAAGTTTCATATGAAATTCACAAAAACTCACATCAAGCCTCATAAACCTCCCAAAGTACAAGTTTTGTAGCCACCCACAGTTCCTTAATTACAGAAGAGCTCCTCTTAAGACCCTATGAATCAATTAGAACCTTAGTTAGAACCTTAGTGTGGTTTTACAGTGACTGGGAGGAGAACGAAACATTCTTTATAAGGGTGTGGAAACCTCTCCCTAGCAAATGCATTTTAAAAACCTTGAGGGGAAGCTTGAAAGGGAAAACCCAAAGATATTTGCTAGCGGTGGGTTTGGACCGTAATGGGAGGTGGATTGAGAGTCCCACATTGATTGGAAAAGGAAACGAGTGCCAACCAGGACGCTGGGCCCTGAATGGGGTCCCATATCAGTAAGTTGTCTCCAACAATAACGGAAATAAAAAAAGAAGTTAAAACACATTATCAAGAACACATCCACACAATCCACCCACTCCTTAGTAGCACCCCTCAAAATCTTAGTATTTGTTTCCAACCATAAATTGCATACGATTGCTTTTATGACATTTCTACACAATTTCTTTGCCCTTTCTTCAAGAAGAGGAGTTTTAACATTTTCTTTCACATAATGGTTACATTTTTCACTTTGTTGATACTGTTATATCTTTTCACTTGTTCTTTAAACTATACATCACATTTTTACCTTCTATTTTGCACAAACATTTTTACTGTAGTGATTTGGTAATTTCACCAGGTACTGGAAGTTCAATTACCTGGAAAAAAGGTTGTGAGTGCAGGCGCCTTCTGGAATGGTATGCAAGGGAAAAGGTTGAAGAAATTCGATGAAACTAAACATTTTTCGCACGTGTCCGTGTGATATTTAGAAGCAATCTAGCTGAAAAAAAGTTGACGATCGCACGTGTTGTGATATTATTTAAATGTAGTCTAGGCGAAGAAATTTGTTGAATGCCAAAGCATAATCAATTCTATCAACCGATCCATATCGAAATTTTAAGAATCCATTAGAAATTAAGTTCAAATTTTAAATACTAAATAAAAACTAAATTTAAATCCCAAAAATAAAAAGATTAGTCCTAAAAAAATTAAGAAGTTAACTTCTAAATTTTTTTTTATTTTTATTTTTATTTTTATTTTTGTTGGAGGAATTAAGTGGGTGTCAACTTTTAATCATGGTATTAGAATATATACCAGAAATTAGATAAGATATATCAGAATTTTTAGGTATAAAAAGAAGCCATAACTTGGAATTTTTAGGTATAAAAGAAGCCATAACTTTAAACCTACCTTTATCAAAGTGGTAATACAAATAGAAAAAGAAACTCTTACACACTAGATTGTCTACCCTACTTCTACTTCCGACAACTACTAGACTGCCTCGTTAAATTTATACTCGTCTTCCCTATTTCTACCTACGGACAACTATTACACCAGTTTACTCAATCTATATTCGTTTTGCCCATTTCTACCTACGGACAATTACTAGACCGCTTCACTCAACCTATGCTCGTCGTGCCTATTTTTACCTACTGCTAATTACTAGACCGCCTCACTCAATCTATGCTCGTCTTCCCTATTACTACCTATAGACAACTACTAGACTGCTTTACTCAATCTATGCCCGTTTTCCCTGTTTCACAATTATTTAAAGCAAAAATAATAATAATAATAATAATAATCTCATTAAACAAACATATAATAATTTAAAAACAAATTAGGGAAAATATTACTTTTTTTTTTTTTTTACTTATAATTAAATTAAATTAAGCTTATTTAAAAGGATGGCACCTCTCTTATACATGAGCCAAGCCTCTCAAGTCTCTTTGGTTTTGCTTTGGAAAGGGAAAAAAAAAATGGGAGCTCTTGATTATCTCTCCAACTTTTGCATTCTCACACCAACAAGAACCAAGCACAAACCAATGCAGGTAGTGATTTTTGGGTCTCTTTAATTTCAATTTGTTCGTGTTTTTCGTTTATATTATATGCGTTTTTAGACGGTCGAGATCAAAGTGAAGCTGGACTGTGACGGATGTGAAAGAAGAGTTCGAAACGCTGTCTCTTCTATGAAAGGTCTTGTTCTCTCTCTCGTTCGTCGTTTTATCAAATAATGACGTTTCTCGAATTTTACATATAAGCTACTGTTATATTATCATTTATCAAGTTTGAAAACCCGACACAAGTGTTTATCGACGTATAGGCGTGAAGTCGGTGGAGGTGATGAGAAAGCAACACAGGGTGAGGGTTAGTGGGTATGTTGATGCCCAAAAAGTGCTTAAGAGAGTAAAAAGCACTGGAAAAAGAGCTGAATTTTGGCCTTATATTCCTCAACATCTTGTTCATTACCCTTACGCCTTAGGTGCTTATGACAAGAGAGCTCCTTCTGGCTTTGTTAGGAATGTTGTGCAAGCTTTTCCATCTGCCCATGAACAAAACTATGCCTCTATTTTTAGTGATGACAATGTTCATGCTTGTTCTATCATGTAGCTCTTTTTGTTGAACGTGTTCGATCGGACATGATGGGTTTGAACGTATGAAGCGTTGAATTTGTTCGAGTTCGTCAATTGAGTTGTGGCATGTTGTCGTTGCTATGGTTGGTGATGTAACTCTTTTTTTTCTCTCGTGTTGGTACACTATAGAAATAATGGATACGATAGCTTATGAAAAACGCTATTATAGAATTTTTATAGCGTTTTTTTATAACTATGATGGATGTTAGACTACGTATTCTGTTTAGAGATCGATCCAAGTACAAGTTACGATCCAAAGTTCGGTGAATATTTGAACATTATGCTTTAAAAAGCTTGAATTTGTGATATTATATATATGTTGTTATTTTATATTTTTAAATACTCGTCACTAAAGACATTTCTAGAGAACCCACAATAACGATAGTTCAATAACAAGCAACTAAAAAATATCGTTTGACACGAAGCTGTTCGAGCGTCGACCCCTCCGATGTTTCTCATCCCGTTACATAATTTTAGTTTAAAAAGAGTTTTTCTTATCGAGAAGACAAATTACCTATCTAGCCCCTAACTAAATTGATAGTCTTGAATATCCACAACATCATGAGCCATGGATATCATCGGGCCACTTGCTTTCTGTGTGACCGGACCATGTCGAAAACCACTCGACATGCCGTTTTCTTGAGCAAGATAACATTCTAATAGCGTCGAGTTATTGAATTCGCTATCAAATATTGGAAGCATATACTCATTTTGGAAGGTATAAGAGGGATCTATTGCATCTTCCAAGTAATTGCCTTTGTTTTTTCTTAGGGTTTGTTCTTCATCATCTTCATCTTGCTTGGAAGTTGATGCCCAAAGTTGAGCTTGCTTCCCTAATTTGGCAAGCTTCCTTATCAAAATGCTTGAATCCACATTGCCTATGATTGTCACCTTTTGTTCTTCAGCATCTATATCTACCTTATATACTCCTAAATTTCATAACCCGACAATCGATGTACGTTAACCCGAACACTTACAAGTATACAAAATATCTCGGTTTTTGAAACGCAAGGGGCAAAATGGTCATTTCATTTCACGAAAAATAAAAACAATAAAAAAGGTAGCCATTATTGTTTACCTTCAATCCTTTTGAGAAGTTTTCTTACTCTCTCCATGCACCCTTGGCAATTCATGTGTACTTTAAGAACATGTATCTGTTAAAACAAAATCGATAACGAAAAAGTCAATGAAATAATTCGAACATTATCGATCGAGTAATCTGTGAAGAGAATCGACCGCAACATTAGCCTCTCGTTCAAAATATTAACCGAAGTAGAATATAACGATTTTAGCATTATCGACAAAGTCAAGTTAATACATATATGATTAACGAAAAACGTCGAGAGGTTCAAATCTCCCGATCCCAGATGATATTTAACCGGAAAAAAAGTTCGAGGATGGTGATAAGAAGGAAAAAAAACCTCGATCTTCGAGAAACGGAATTGGTTCTTTGACATTTTCTTGCTCTCTAAGCTTGTGAGCTGCAAAGAAATGGGAGCTTTTGGTGAAGAAGAAGGGGAAGAATGAGGTTAAGAGAGTCAAAGAGAGGAATATGGTCAATATCATTTAAAGGGTGTGTGAGAATATGACCTTTTTTGAGTGATTCCTTCAGTTTTTTTACACCAATTTCTCATGAGTTCTTTTGGCAGTCGTATCCGGTTGGTTAACCATCCATTGGTTGAAATTTCCTTATCTCGAGTTCGTCTCGTTTTTCATAGTATTTCTTAACGAAGAATCGTGGTCGATCGAGAATCGTCGAATGTGGGGTATTGAGCGATCGAACATTCTTCTTTAAAGTTCATTTTAGATTACGTGAAGTAGGGTGTAATTTGATCGGTTGTGTTGTACTTAGAGCACGTTTATGAGTGATTTTGAAATGATTAAGATCATTTTTGTATATTTAAATTATTTTAAGTTCGTTGAAATAACAATTTGAGCAACCTGAATAGAGTTCACAACCCAACCTCTTATTTTTGAGTTGGGTTACCGGTTTTCTTAATTATTTAAAACAATTATATTTATCCACGATTCATGTTAGATATGAGTAATATTTGTAATTACTTGAGTTGGGTGACAGGTTGTCTTAAATATTTACAATTAGTAATATTTTTCTTTGATTAATAGTATATTTTATTTTATTTTCAAGATTTAATGTGTGTATCCTATTTAAACATTGTGAATATTAATAAAATTGAACCTTCGTCCCAATTCTATTTTTCATTAACTCTGTATTGTTTAAGTAATAATATTTTCAGATCTATTCACATTTTAGGGGTAGATATGGTGTCAAAACTCCAATTTTAATTTTGACAAAACTCAACCCAATAAAAAAAAAAAAAAAAAACACGATCCTACTTTGATGGTTTGAGTTTGTTATGTTGGTAACACGAGCATTTGAATAGAGTTCACGGTCTAATCCAACCCAACACAAATCTCTATTTTTCAAGTTGGGTTTAGGGTTCTAATGTCGAGTTTTTGTTTTTTAATTACTTAGAAAAATACATACTCACAGTTTAATCAAACCCAACACAAATCTCTATTTTTGAGGTTGGGTTGGATTTCGAGTTTTTGTTTTTTAATTACTTAGAAAAATATATACTTTATCTATACACAATAGATTAATAATTAAAATTTCACAAATTTAAAAGATAACAACTCAGTTACAAATTTAAAATATTTTTAATTTTTATAATAATTTTAAAAGCAGCAGGTAAGAATTGAATTGGAAGGTTGACCGAATTTAGTAATATATTCAAATTATACATATAATTAATAATATTTAATATGGTAGTGGAATATTATTTTAAAAGCATTTCCTAGAAGAAAACAAAAACAATGGTAGAATCTCTGTTCTTAACGCTTACATTCACTTCATCTTTGTCCGTTCAAAAAAAAAAAAAAAAAAAAAAAAAAAAAAAAAAAAAAAAAAAAAAAAAAAAAAAAAAAAAAAAAAAAAAAAAAAAAAAAAAAAAAAAAAAAAAAAAAAAAAAAAAAAAAAAAAAAAAAAAAAAAAAAAAAAAAAAAAAAAAAAAAAGAAAATCCACCTCATCTTTTTGATTGACACGTAAGCGTTAGGAACGGAATTGACACGTCAGCTTGGGACGAGACGAGCCGTAGATTACATTCAAAATAAATAAATAAATAAATAAAATAAAAAAAAGCGCCCATATGTTAATACTATAAAAGCGTTTAAACCGAGAAATCAGTCGGTTTCAAGACAAATTGCGGTCCCATTGGTATTCATGACCTAAACGTGGAGCTTTAGAAAATCCTTCCTTGCTGCATGCGTTCGACCTTCCAGAGCTCGTCAATCCGACATTGATTCTCTCTGACTTTGATCCTCCATGCATGCGAAGCTTACTATCTTAGCGGTGTGAAATCCGTCCACATTTCCGCTTGAAAAGCTCCCACGACTGTTCGCTGGAGTTCGGCTGTAAGTATTCTCTGTTCTTCATTCATTGCCGATCAGTTGCATCCTCAATTGCGCGATAAATAGAAGGAGAAGCTTATTTGATTTGTTAGAGTATTTCTGTTTTGTTTGATTTGCGGTTGTTGTGTTTATCATGGCCGTGCCGGTAACTTTGTCGAGTCCGAATCACTTTCTTGTTCGGCATTCGAACTCTCAGTTTCCTTCCTGTCATCGGCGTTACAATCGGAATTTGCAGGCTCTTAAGAATTCTTCACGGTCGTTGTCCTTTAGAACGGTGGCGGACAATGTGTCTCGCATTTACTGCAGTCACACTGAAAGCGTAGTTTCGAATTCCAAATCGAATTCATCCATTAAACGTCCGCCGTATATTCCTAATCGCATCCCTGACTCTTCCTATGTTCGGCTATTTGATACCACTCTCCGCGATGGCGAGCAGTCTCCAGGTGCCTCCCTCACGGCTAAAGAGAAGCTTGATATTGCTCGTCAGCTCGTCAAGCTTGGTGTTGACATAATTGAGGCTGGATTTCCTGCTGCTTCTAAGGAAGACTTTGAGGCCGTCAAGATGATTGCCGCAGAGGTTGGCAATGCTGTCAATGAGGACGGATATGTGCCTGTTATTTGTGGTCTTTCGAGGTGTAATGAGAATGATATTCGAACTGCATGGGAGGCTGTGAAGTACGCTAAGAGACCGCGGATACATACGTTTATAGCAACAAGCGAAATTCATATGGAGCATAAGCTGAGAAAGACGAGGGAGCAAGTGATTGAGATTGCTCGAAATATGGTGCGGTTTGCACGAAGTTTGGGTTGTGATGATGTTGAGTTTAGCCCCGAGGATGCTGGGAGGTTCGATCTTGATCTCAATTTACATGCATTTTCTAATTTTTGTTTCAATGATTGATCCTGAGAGTAAGTTGACTTTGCTTGATAATTTCAAAACCTCTCCATCATAATGGATGTTTGGATTAAGTTGTTAATAAGTTCAAATTTATGAAGCTTGAAGTTGTGAAGTGGGAACTTATGTAATTTGTTATTGTATCCCGTAAAAGAATAGGATCTAAGATATGTAAATCTTTGTATTTTGTTTGTTTTCCTGATGCTTGATTTATGTAATTTGGATTTGCGTAGCTAATGGTTTGCAATTTTTTATTAGCAGAATCATATGCTAGTAGCCTTCTTACTGTTCATTGTGTAATCACTGACTGATGTGTCTATCCCCATCCTTGTCTTGACGAGAAAAGATCCTTCATAGGGACCCTTCTCTATGGGGGATTTCGACATCCTTAGCCATCGTTGCTTAAAATAAAATTGCAGTTCTTTTAAGTTGATAAAATAGTTTTCTTTTTTTATGTTGTGGTGTTCTATCAGATCTGACAGAGAGTTCCTTTATCAAATTCTGGGCGAAGTGATAAAGGCTGGTGCAACTACTCTCAACATACCAGATACTGTGGGTTATACAATGCCAGTTGAATTTGGCAACTTGATTGCTGATATAAAAGCTAATACTCCTGGCATTGATAATGTTATCATCTCAACACACTGCCAGAATGATCTTGGACTCGCAACTGCCAACACAGTAGCAGTAAGTAATGGCATTTTCCTCCCTTTTAATCCTATTTATGACGTGTTTGGGAATGTGGCCAAAATCACCTTTTTCATGCCCAAAAACACTAAACAGGGGATGAAATTCCAAAATCACTCCTAAACATGTCTTTATTTATTGAATTAAATTAGGTCTGTAATTTTGGTAAGTATCCGAATATAATTGGAAAGTTACAAGGATTATGAATAACATACCATAACTCTAAGCATGATATAGAGAATTAACTTCGTAATCAATACCCAAATTATGATTCTTCTCATCTCTTTGCAGGGGGCATGTGCAGGCGCAAGGCAACTTGAGGTCACAATTAATGGCATTGGTGAGAGAGCTGGAAATGCATCGCTAGAGGAGGCAAGTCAATTTTTTTTCTGTGTTTATTTCATATTTTTATTTTGTGAAGAGTGACGATGACTTGGAATGCAACCTGGCTTAATTGGTAATCAGTATGTCGTACTTACTTCATACTATGTTTTTTATTTACAAAAGAGGTTAAATTTTAAATTCTGAGAAATTAAGAGTGTTTATATATTTCATTTTACATGCGACTGTATGCATGTTTCTGTTGTATTGTTCTAAGAACATCCGTTTGTGCAGACATCAAAACATTCATATTTCGTGGGTACACTTCTTAAATGGCATGTATGAATGTACACAATTTTCATTTTTTATACCATATTTTTAAATCTTCAGGTGGTAATGGCCTTACAATGTCGTGGAGAGCATGTGCTTGGAGGTCTTCGTACTGGAATTAACTCGAGACATATCTTTTTGACTAGCAAGATGGTAATTACTTTTCTTACAAAAAATGCTTCTTGAAAAAAATTCCTTAAGTTATTCTTTTTATTATTCTTTTGGATGCTAGACAGTTCTGTTTCGCTTCTGGTTCCTCTTTAAAAGATTTGGAAAGAGTCGAGGCAATTTTTTTGAGGATAGAGATAGGAGCATTTATTTCATTTTTTAGGGGTAGGGCTGGTACTTTGAGAGATGTTTAATGTTACTAATTAGGTATGAATGTCCTAACTTCTATTTATTTTATTTCTCTTATGACTACTGTTTCCTTTTAAAATCTGCTGGTTGGACTTTTTCCTCCTTTGAGGCGAAGTATATTTGGGAATTTGGATTAAGGACAGATTTGGTAGCTCTCTCTTTCCCCCAGTTCTCTTTTTTGTTTTTCTATTAAATATCTCTATTTGTTATCAATAAAGGCTACTTATTGACTAACTCATTCCTTAGGTAGAAGAGTACACTGGTTTGAATGTACAACCACACAAGGCAATTGTGGGAGCTAATGCTTTTGCTCATGAAAGTGGCATCCACCAGGTTTGTCACGTTCAATTTTGATTTTTGCTATTCGCAGCTAACTATTTATGACACATCCTCATATTTATCTTTCAAAACCTATCGTGATTTGAAGGCTTCCCTATAAGCAGACTATTACAAAATTCTAGCACCTAGGGGTGTATATCCAACCCGACAACCCGGACCAACCTAACCCGAATTATAGGGGTTGGGTTGGTTTGGGTTGCTTTTTTTGAATTCGGAGTAATTCGGCTCGGTTTCAGGTTCTTAGGATAAAAAACTCGGGTTGACCCGAAATCGAACAAAACTTATAAATTACATTGAGAATTCTGGCATATGTAAAGCAATCCGAGTTTATTAGAATACTCTCGTTTGCTCAAGCCAAATTCATCTTTTTATTATTTTGTTTGTTTCCTTTATTTATTTATTTATTTATTTATTTTTTGTTTCTTTTATATTTTTTTATTACTATTTTTTATTATTATTATTTTATTTAATTTCTTTTATATGTTTTAAAATTCTCTACTAAATATATAAAAATACTTCATTATTTCATATTATTTTTAGATGCATTATTTATTATTTTTTAATTTTTGTTGTTTCTTTTATATTATTTTATTTAATTTCTTTTATATATTTTAAAATTCTCTTCTAAATATATAAAAATATCTCAATATTTCATACTATTTTTAAACACATTATTATAACGTTAACTAATCATTTTTATTGTTTTCTAATTTCCTAATCTATCCTTATATTTTCTTTGTAACCAATTATTGTCTAACTATGTTAAGAACTTACAATTTTTCTTTATTTGATGATTTTTTATTTTATTTTATTATTATTTTTTTTTATAATAATTATAGATTGATTTGGGTTTGTTGGTAGACTCTTTAATATTTTTTTTATCTATTATTATATCAAATAATTATGAAGGGTGAATAAATAAAAAAATTTTAAAAAATTAACAACCGAACAACCCAACCCGAAAAATTAACAACCGAACAACACAACCCGAAACTTTTCGGGTTGGGTTGGCTTACCAATTCAACCAACCCGAACTTTTGGGATCGGTAAAAAAAACCTTTCAACCCAATTCAACCTGGACCATGTACACCCCTACCAGCACTAGTATTTATTGTTTTCAACACATTTATGGCAAACAATTACTCATTTTTAACTTTAGTTCCCCTTTTCTTGCGATTTAACTTTTGGATAATGAAATTCAGAAAACAAAGTTAGGAAGGATGGTAATGGAAGATGAGTGTTTCCTACGAGGTGTTGAAGACTATACTGAATTCTCCCCAATTTGGTAGATTGGACAAGAAGCGTGAAAAACCTTATCTTAAGCACTTCAAGAGGAAGGAAGAAAATTGTTAAACAGCTGCTAAGTTCTCTTACAAATATCGAGAACTCTTTTAAACTATTTTAATGTATAGTCTTGCTTTAAAGCTCATTATGAAAATGTTGATTGGCTCTTATTTCTATGTTTTGAGTAATTATTATAATTATTATTATTTGTGTGAGACAAGCGGTCGGCTGTTTGCCCTGCTTTGTTAGGATCCAATTGTATCTTGAACATTGCTTTTGTGGTGCAGGATGGGATGCTTAAGCACAAAGGTACTTATGAAATCATATCCCCTGAAGACATTGGCTACGAACGATCCAATGATGCTGGTATTGTTCTAGGAAAACTCAGGTACACCATGTTGCTTTATGGAAAATGACAATATTGCCTTTCTCTCGATAAAATTTCCCCTTCTCCTTGCCTCCTCTTCCCCATCTCTTTATGTGACTCTACGACATTTGATTTTCGAGGTAACTCATACAATATTAAATCCTCCTAGAGATTACAATGACTTGATGAACCCATTCCCATTTTCCGTTGAAGGTCAGATTAAGTTCTAAAATATTTAGAATAGACATGGAAAAATTGTTCTCTTTAGATCTAAATCTTCTTATAGCTGGGTTCAACAATGCAACAGTACGAAGGAACTAAATAGTTTTTCAGGGACAGAAGAAATGACAAACATCTGTTGTGGTTCTGTTGTAGTGCTGCCCAAAATCATTTTTTTACAATATTAACAGGATTGACTATATATGTTTATTTCACTTTCTGTGTCTTGTTCAAAGTATACTATCCCAATAACGTGTTCATTATGACTACATTTACAGTGGACGCCATGCCCTTAAAAGTCGACTTCTAGAGGTAAATTTAGATCTCCAAGCTCAATGTTTAGGTAATATTTCCATTTTATAATAGGCTAATGTTATTTGTCTTTTCAGCTTGGTTATGAGCTTGACAATGAGAATCTTGACAACGTATTCTGGCGTTTCAAAGCAGTAGCTGAACAAAAGAAGGTAACTCAAAATTTTGTCCCTCTCTTTTGCTGAGCTATTCCCTATCCTGTTTCCTACACATAGTAGAGTAGCAAATACCGATTGGGATAATTCAGCCTGTTTCAAGAACATAAATAACTACTCATCAAGGAAGTTTTTCATTTAACCTGTTCTAAACTTTTTGCCATAATTTATCTTCAACATTCCAGAGAGTTACAGATATGGATCTTCGAGCATTGGTATCTGATGAGGTTTTACAATCAACTGTTCTATGGAAGCTGCTAGATTTGCAGGTTATCTAAATATTGTTATAGATCGTCAGATTCGGAAAGTCGTTTGGGCCTATTTTTAGATACACGTAGCATCATTTGACAATAGCACCTCAAATGCAGATCACTTGTGGAACTCTCGGTCTTTCCACTGCTACTGTTAAACTCCTTGATGCCGATGGGAAAGAGCACGTTGCTTGTGCTGTTGGAACGGGCCCTGTAGATTCAGCTTACAAGGCTGTTGATCTAATTATTAAGGTTTGTGATAATAAGAGAAACCGCTGTTAAACATTCTGCAGTTTTAATTTACATCTAGAATACATCTTCAGGATGATTTCCTAGTAAGGTAAAATTAGGATTTTCCAGACAATTGGCTTTTACACCAAAGTGTTAGGGATTGAATTCAAACCATGGAGGCTACCTATCTAGGATTTAATATCCTACAAATTATCTTGGCAACCAAATTTTGTGGCGTTGTATGGTTGTTTCTTGAGAATTGTTGAAATGCATGGGAGATGGCTCAGTCAAAAAAACAATCAAAAAAATTATTTTCCTCTGAAGAGTTTAAAATGCAGGCTTGTTGGATTCGTTGTGATGCCGTGACATTTGGTGAATATAGCACAAATGGCATGATCGACAACCAGGCTTTCAAATCCTTGCATGCTTTGATTCGTGTCCTTGAATGAATGCGACGTTACAGAGTTTCCATTTTTCTGAATGCAGGAACCAGTAACACTGCTCGATTATTCAATGAATTCTGTCACCGAAGGGATCGATGCAATTGCCACTACTCGTGTTGTAATAAGAGGGGACAACAGTTACTTATCTACTAATGCATCGACTGGAGAAGAAGTTCAACGAACGTTTAGGTATACGTTTTCTTCCCTATCGTTTAAAGTAATTAAACTAAGCTATTATCTTCTAAATTTCTTCAATTTTGCCCATCTCGTTGTCTGTTGGTACAAATTTTCTAAGTTTGTCTCCACATTCCTATTTAAGTTGGCAAAAATTCCAAATTTTCTTAGGTGATCGTTCCTTTTCTGATTTTTGCCAATGACTATATAGCATTCCTGGAAGAACATAAAAGGGTATAATTAATAAAAATTTAAAACACAAGGGACTAAATTGAAAGAACACTCCAACATTAGTGACTAAACTATATATTTTAACAATTTTTAAATACAATCATATTCAAGTACTTTTGCCTCTATGTTATTGGATCTAGGCATCCCTATGTTCAACTTGAGAAGACTAGGATGGCCATTGGTATCGTGAAAAATAAAGGGATTTAGAAGGAATGAATTCAAACTAGGGTAGTAACCTATATGGAGAATTTAAACGGTTTGTCTTGCAACTAATTGTACTTGTAAGCTTGTTTCCAGCCTTTCTCTCCCCCTAACCTAACAGGCGAAGTTCACAACTTTGAGCTCTAGATTTCGATAGGAACAACCACATCACTACTTACTAGGCTGCAAAGGACTGACTTGGCTTCATTTCTCACTCTATCAAAAATGACGTAACTTATAAGGACATATAAGGATAAGAAGCACATACATATAGAGAGGTGAAAATGACGGAACTGGCCAACTATGATATAGATATTTGACTTAGCTCCATTTTCTCGGTTCAGGTATGGGCAAACCTAATTAGATGCCTACCAATTATAAAACATAGAATAGAGGCAATATGGATCCACCTATATCAAGGGAAGGGTTCAAACTACGGTGGCTATCTACTTTGGGTTTAAATTCCTATGAGTTCTTCTGTATAATTAGACAAAATGTGCGCAAGTTGACTTGTTTACTCGCTGGTTAAAATTAAGAGGACCAACTGATATCAACCCATATGAAGTTCAACGTGAATTCTGTTACTGTTTTATATTCTTCTCTGGCTACAGTACATCGATGACTCGATATTTAGTGATATGTTTTTATCGTTCCATTGCAGTGGTATCGGAGCGGGGATGGACATCGTCGTGGCAAGTCTCAAGGCCTACATTGGTGCATTAAACAAGATGCTTGGTTTCTACGGAGTTGATGTTAAGGTGACTGAAAAAATAACACAGTCTGCATAAAAATTGTTTATTTGAGAAGAGGGAGGATGATGGTGCCAATCTTACATTCTCAACATGCTTGAAAGCTTTTAGAATTTTGGGTTAATTTTGCTTTAATTATCAGTATTTAGTTGCTTGTGTTAGACCGCGTTTTAAACTTCTGTGAACTTTGTGTAGTTAAAGTCAAACAAAAAAGCAGGTAGAACATGTTGACTGAGATAAAATTTCGAAGTTAATTAGAAAATAAGAACTCAACACTCATTTAAAGTTTCAACATTTATTATATTAAATAATATTTGGTTTAATTTTTAATTCTTTCGTAAGTACAAATGTTTATCATAAAATAAATAATAATTTCTTATTTTATTATCTAAAAAGATTGTAGAATTTGATTTTTAGTTGGTTTCTAAAATTTAAAATTGATTTTTAATTAGTTTATAAATTTGTTAGTTTTCCTCTTAAAACAAAATATATGATTATATTAATAAACGCAGGGAAGGTGGCGTTAACTAATTTCAACCTTAATCCCTTCATGCAGTATCATTATTGGTATTATTATTACTAATAATATTTTTCGGGGGTTGGGGTTATGAAACTGAATAAAAAAGAAGGTTTAGAGATGTCTTGCAATGTACCTAAAATGTCGTTCCGGAAGAACACCAACTCAATCGTACCTTTGAGCTTTAAATTTAATTTTTGGATTTCGAATGTCATCTTGGCTTTGTATCAATCGAATCTCCAAACTGCTGGACTCAGGATCATGTCCTGCACTTTTGTAATCATTCATTGTTCTACGCAGAACCGCCTGCAAATCATTCACAATCACAAAGAACTTAAATTGATATTGATATGAGATAAGATTTAGTAAAATTATAATTTTGTATCTAAGACAGGACATAGATACCATAACTGTCTCCAATATGTACTAAATAGTTAAGACACTCTTAACACGAGGCACTTGTTGGCTCAAAAGGTGTAAGACACAACCCAGATACCACGACGAAGTCCATGTACTAGATAATTAGACACTCTAGCATGAGATACTTGTTGACACAAAAGGTGTATGTTATGTATATATATATATATATATAATCGTAGCTGGTACTAAATGAATGAGTCTGACAATTTGTTTATGTAGAAATATTTATTAAGAACAACGAATGGACAAGGACAAGCATAGACAAGACAAATAGTAAGTTTTGAGAGCAATCTCATTGATCTCCTAAATGTTATGTTCACATCTAGATTGTGAGAGAATGATGTGTCATTGTGTCTATATCATTTTCGTGCTTTTTCGTAGATTTGTATAATGTGCTTGAAATTCTATCATGATAGTAATAGAAGACACATAAAAAAAAAAAAAAAAAAAAAAAAAAAAAAAAAAAAAAAAAAAAAAAAA
>NW_019268530.1:1795960-1805168 GCF_002738365.1 Cucurbita moschata
AAAAAAAAAAAAAAAAAAAAAAAAAAAAAAAAAAAAAAAAAAATTATAACTCTCAAAAGAAATTACATTGTCATAAATCAAAATGGCTACCTACAGAGCTTCGAGAGCGAACCACCCGAGTGACTAGAATTATAGATTGATCAACTGACTACATCTCTAACGGCCTTTTCACAGCTTTATTTTATAATAATTTCATAATATCAATTTTCTGTTACTTTCTTATAAATTTTCTGTTATGTGAATTCTTAATCAAATTTAAGACACAAAAATGCTATTTTAATTCTAAAAATTAAAGAATACATAAATGGAAGTAGTGCTCGTGAGCTTAATTTGTAAAAATAGAAAATCTATCAGTCCCAAAAGTTCGTTAGGAGAGGGTAGTTGTTGGGGTTGTTTTTGTGGTTGATGGGATGTTTCGTCTCCAATGATGACACAAAATAATAATATGCAACGCACATGAATAATGACCAACATTTCTATTTGTAGAGCAAAGTCAGAAAAACAAATAATTTTAGAAACAAAACAAACAGGGAAGGAAGAAAAACCTGCAAACTTGAGACTGCAAGCTCTGCCGCCAAATCAAGGTGTTCAGGATATTTCTGGTAACATAACGAACTATTATTTGACGAGAACGATACTGTAAACAAGAGGTTATCTATTTTCAATAAAATTTAAGTTAGGGGCTTTACATTGCTCCAACCAAGAAGAAGTGCAGTCGTAAGATCACCAGTTCCCTACAAGTGCATTTACAAAGACATGTTAATCTATAGAAAAGGATCTGGATGGGACCAATACAATGAGAAACGAACCAATGGTTTGAGATCGATACAAATCAGGAGAAAAGCAAACAGAAATATATGATATTCAAGAAGGATCTTATTTCGGAACTCGGTTAGAGATGGAAAAGGAATTTCTGAAATTAACACTTCCTACTTTATTGCCATTACTTTTCATGGGTTGAGAGAGAGAGAGACAGAGACAGAGGAAAAGAAAGAAATCTTCTACCAACGTGTAAAGATTCTGCCTATAAATTAGCATATTCTTTTCAAGAACTTGCATAGATGCTATGAACAATAAACACTAAATCGTACCAGAAGAGAAGTCATTTTCCTACACACACTCTGATAAATGACTTGCTTGATTGAGCCCACCAGTTATGGTAGTTTTCTATAAGTTTCTTATCTAGACGCACGAGGTCTCCATGCATTGTTTAAATAGAACAATAATTTCTTTTTGACATCGACCTCAGCTCAAGGAGATGAACATTGCAAGTGAAATTAGAAGAGAGATTTTCATACCGTGAAATATGCAGGAATCTTGGGAATTGCGATCTTAAATTGTTCAGGAGATTGGCCCTATGACATCAAGGTTAGGATATTGCAATTAGACCAAGTGTATGCAATGCAAACCATAATAAAATATAAAATACAATAAAATTTCCAAACGTTAGCTGCTCAAACCCTAAGTAAAACATATGTTATGTTTCTTTATTCATGTAACCTGAAAAAGAAAAGAAAAGGGTTAAATCTTTCATTACCGAAATTAACTATCACTTCCCAAGTAAAGGCCCATGCATGCTGGCAACCTTCTAATCAACCGATATGCATAGAAGAAAGGGGCTACAAGGGTGTAAGAAACAAATAAGGTGGATGAAGTGGAAGGGAAGGGAATCTCGACTAGGACAAGGCCTGTAAACTTTTGCTTCACTTCAGTGAGAGCTTCCACGATGCCAAGTTTTCTTAGGGTCATTATTGCACACTCAACAAAAACCTCCACAAGCATTCCCTATGAGTATAAAAGGTTGTGAGGGTGGACAGAACACTTATAATCTCAATCAAAACACCCTAATAACCATGAAGTTGGCTTTGAGTGTTCAGTGGCAACTCAACCCATCTTCAAAATTTAACTTGAAGGTATCTAGCAATCGCCAACACTTCTGAAAACAAAGGAGTCTAACTTGACAGTATTGTCACAACTTAGAATGTCACTATCTCATGAAGTTAAGGTACAAGGAACTAAAAAACATTTGTGGGTCTTTTTTTATTTTAAGTCAATAACCACTGAAAGAGACATCTCTGAATAACAATCGTCCAGTCCTCAATAGATCTTTGAGCAAAACATGAATAAAAGCCTAGAAGAATGGGATGGGTTGATGCAGTATTTAAGACTATCGGAGGTTTTTCTAACAGCCCATACCCACCGTTAGCATATATTGTCCTCTTTTGGCTATCCCTTCCGGGCTTGCTCTCAAGGTTTTAAAACGCATCTGCTAAGGAGAGATTTCCACACCTTTATAGAGAATGCATTGTTCCCCTCTCCAACCGATGTGGGATCTCACAATCCACCCCCCTTCGAGACCCAACGTCCTCTATGACATTCGTTCCCCTCTCCAATCGATATGGGATCCCAAATCCACCCCCCTTTAGGGCCCAACGTCTTCACTGGCACACTGCCTGGTGTCCACCCCCCTTCCATGTTTAGCCTCTTCGCTAGCACCACCGCTCGGTGTCTAACTCCAATATCATTTGTAACAGTCCAAGTCCACCACAAGCAGATATTGTCCTATTCGGGCTTTCCCTTCCAGGCTTCCCCTCAAGATTTTAAAACGCGTCTGCTAAAGAGAGGTTTCTGCACCCTTATAAAGAATTTTCGTTCCCCTCTCCAACCGATGTGGGATCTCACAAATGGAGGTTTGACATTTAAGACTCCCATTTGGAGGAAGAGTGTAGCAGGTGAAGTACGCAAAGAATGAGGTTGAACCTTCCCCTCGGGGTAGCATGAAAGAAGCTTGAAGAAGGAAGACAAACCTACTATGCCGGTGCATTTTGAGTGGCTTGAATCATCTAGTGATATGATTTTTTTTCCTAGCCAAAGAACAGAAGATTCTCTTTTTGAGTTCATTGATGGACATTCGGTTTAGGGTGTTGACATGAGTTGCTGGAACCATCCACACGTTAATGAATGGAAATAAAGTATTGTCCTTTCCAATGTCATTAGTCCTTGCTCATCTTCCTTTGAAAGTCTTGTCAACTCTCTTTCTTAGTTGTGAAGAACTTGTAACCTGAACCAGTGGCATCAACTCCCTACGCCATCCCTCCCACCTCAAAATAAAAAATAATTAAAAAAATTGTTCATAAATGAGGGAAGTTGTCAACTGTTGTTTCAAGTAGCAAACACAAGTAACACAGGAAAGTAACATATGCTTGGAACATCAGTTTATTACGCTATTTCAGACAGTGATGATGATACATCTGGCAATCTAACCAGGCAGTCATTTGGGTTTCATCAGGAAAAAAAAAAAGGTTTATGGTTAATTAGTTTTCTCGGGCTCATGCAATTTTCTTATAGCTTTGCAAGACTAAAAGAATGCACCCAAAAAACAACAGATCTCAAACTGCAAGAATTCAGTTCAATATAAAATGAAAAATTTCCACCTCATTCTTCTGATGGCTGCCAATGAGAAGAAGTTCACCGTTCATACTTATGCTTGTTATCACAACCTGAGATGTTTAACGTGACTAACACATCAGATTACAGAGATATAGATAGCACGGGAAAACAACATTTAGAATGATGTCCGACATTTACAAAAGGTTGACAGCCACAGAATGAACCGTATTTATGTTTATTAAAGGGGATAGAATTATAAATTTCAAGGTATAAGTATAACAAAGTTTTGACAGCTAGGTGTGTTATGCTAGGACAAGTTCTAATCGCCTAAAGAAGAAAAGACTGCAGCTGTAAAAGTTGGAATTCTTAAAAAGATAAGCACCTATTATCCGAAATTTTGTATCAACAGTATCGAGAAAAGCCTGAAAAACAAAAGATGTTTGAAGTGCTCACAAAATAAATCCTTAACTCACTTGGTAATTATATTTTATTAAGTTATTGATCTTATTTAAGATCACAGCTATTTTGTTATAGTCCAAATCACATTGCCAAACTATGGTTATGATGCATCAATTATCTAACTGAGACAAGCATAAATGTGTCAACTGCCATCTAACATTTCTCTTGATACGTAAAGAACGTAAGATCGAGATTCAAGAGAATCACTCCTACAAGGGTTCATTTACCTCCAGTGTCTCTCATTCATGGTAGTTGACTACTAGAGCATGCACTCGAATAAGAACTACCTAAGAACATCCACTTTTTAACAGGCCAATAGACACATTCATAATTCTTACCTTTGTAGGTCCTGCAGCATGAAGAATGTTACAAGCTTCCCTACCATCTCCCTCAGATTGGATCCTGCAAAAAGCAAGGCTTCTCAAATAACGCCATCTGAAGCAAGGAAAAAAGGATGCTCAAGCACTGAATACTGCCAAGTCTTTGTCAGAACTGTTGAGGTTCATTTGAATTTATTCCAGGGTTTCAAAGAAAAGATACTAATTGTTATATAGAATTAAATAGGAAAATCCGAAATATTAAGATTGATGGATGGAAGAAGGGGCCAAGTTCGAAGAAGTTTCAAGAAAGAGTGTCTAATCAAATTTTGCTCAATGAAATGGATATCGCACCTATTCTCCACTGCCAACCATACCAGTTTGCACTGTAATTTAAATTACCTTAACCCAGTCAATTGTTCAGCTTCAAATTGATTAGGAGTCAACATTGAAGCCACTGGGACAACCTAGCCATGAATTGGACTCATCAAAAAAGTTTTATAGTCAAGAACATGGAAAAAGGGAATATAAATAGCAGATGGTTAAATGACTGTTTAACTTCTAAACGCAGGATAGGAATTTCATTTTTAATGGTCAGATATTAAAGCACTGAAACATTGAAAAGTTCAATAGCCGATTGCAATAAAAAAATTAACTAAAGGTAAGATTAAATGATTGAGTAATCAAGCATCAGCAGGACAGAATGAGCTGGATTTCTCACCTTCTCACGGTACACAGATACCAGTTCTTGCGGAACATAAAGCTTCCCTTCATCACCCATCACAGGATCACATACTGGAAAAGGACACTAAATATAATGAGAACATGGTTCAATAGGTGGCTCACAAATTAATCCTTTCAACATAACTACAAAATTTTGGTTTCTTGTTAAAACATGTAAATAAATTCCATCCATTTTAAAAAGTAAAAATCTACACAAAAGTTCCATCTAATCTTCACAATTTTGTCGAGTAGCATTCTCTTACATGCTATAAAGGCAATGGGACCTGAGAAATTCTGGGATTTGAATAATGAATTATCAATCAATGACCAAGATTGTCCCTTGTGAGCAAAAAAATGCATTAGAAAATTATAATCCTCAGAGCTTCTTCTTCTTCTTCTTCTTCTTCTTCTTCTTCTCCTTTTCTCTCTCTTTTGTTTTTGATAAAAATATTTTCCTTGTAGCTTACTACTTCTAGGATACCAAGAACTCATACATTTACCAAAACATATATATGGATAAGGAGAAAAGATAATAAAGCATAAGGAATTTGAATCTAACTGACCATATGTTAACTTAGGGTTCACTGAGCGAAGCTTTTCAACAACTTTTAACACTGTGTTGAGGAAAGAAACGGAACCAATATAACCTGCACAATCCATAAGTAAATATTATAGCAAAACTCACACTGGCTGAAAAATAAGAATAATAAATTCTACTGTATGCATTTGCAGGATCTTTATACGTAAAGATGGCAATAGTTTAGCATAATTCTCAATGTCTATGAGACATATTTCTGCTTTTCTGCTTTTCTGCCTTGCTATCATGAAGCGACATGGAATTCATTGGTAAAGATTTATATTGTAAAGTTACCAAATTATACTGGACACCAAATCATTTAATGAAAAACCAAAGTACCTGTTAACAAATGAGTATAGTACAACAACTCATTTTCTTCGAGCCCTTCAATTAAGTCCCATAATTGTCCTCCATTCAAAACTTGGCCCTTGAAAGTCGGATATCCTGTTTTATTTTCAAAACGAACCATAATCCACTTTCACAAACACTACGAAATCAAACCAGGACTTATGCGTAATGACAAAAGGCATCGCACCGTATATTAGGCCTCAGAGTTCTGAGACCATTTGAGTGAAGAAATAGAATCAGCTTGCCTGTGTGGTTTGAGAACTGCACGGAATTTATTGGATCTACATCATAGCCCAATAGTTGGAGAGGGAAAACAGCTGATTTGTTCCCGACATATCCCTACGGCAGAACACAAGCGAACAATTCATTTAACTCAAACTAATGGAATGGAAATAAAGACAATCAAGAACAATACAAGAACTAGTACAAATAAACAATCGAAGTCAACTCTCTCCAAAACACAACACTCCTAACAAGAACATCAACTTCAACGATACAAATTCACAAAAAAAACTGAAAGAAACTTATGCAGAAACCTAATAGAGGAACCAAAACAAGCTAACTATCAAATTTATGTCGATTTCAACCAAAACAATCCGGAATCGTCGAAAACAATTGAACAAACCTGAACGGTGTGGGATTGAATACTGAGAACTCGACCAGTCGCCGACGGCAGAGCTAACGAGAGAATTGGCGGCGTCATTTGCTGTTCCGGAAGGTCCGGAGAACTCAATTATTGATTCAATTCCACGAAACAAAATGCGTCAAACAAGAGATTGCTGCAGGAAAATGCGAGCTGAGAGAAACTTTCAACGAAGCGGAAGAAACTGAAACTGCAAGTTAATGCTCAACTGCAACAATAGAGGAAAATTGGGGAACGTAAATCAATTACGGTGGCCGGAAATTTATAGGAGAAAGAACCGATGTTAAAATTACGAAAATACCACTGCCCGATGCTCTGGTCGTCGAAATGCCGTGAAATTACGTGTGGGAACACCATCTATATTAAGATACTACTCGTCTGAATTTTTTAATTTAAAAAATTATAAATTTATTCTCAATTTTCAAATTTTTAAAATTTATTAAAGTTTTATAGTTTTTACTAAAAATAACTCCTTTTGTAATGAGAAAAATTTATAATTCATATAATTATCTTAATTTAATTCTATAATCTCGTAATTATTGAATATCTAAATTTTAAATTTTTGTAAAAAATTAAGATTCTTTTTTATTTTTTAAAATTCGATTTTGATGTATGTTTGAAAATCGTAACCTTAATAAACGTACTCCTTTATTCTAAGTCTCGAATTTCTAGAATTTAATTTAAGTTATTTGGAGATATAATTTTTTGAAATAATTTTTAAACCATTACTCATAGAAATTTATTAGCATATATATATATATTATTTTTATTTTATTTTTATTTTGTAATTTCTAAAGAATATTAGACCTGATGATGTTAATTTTTTTTTTTAAAAAAAAAAAAAGAAGAAGAAGAATTAACCTTTTGGGAATGGGTGTGGACTTTCCAGACAAGCCGCCCGAATGAAGCGGAAGAAATGGTCGGAGCAAGAAGAAGAAACGCTTCTTTCCAAATACTCGGAGCTTCTCAACTGTGGAACCCTAGCCAAGCTCAAGACTCGTGAGAAGAAGTTCAAGCCCATCGCTGACCATGTCAATTCCGTTCACCATATTCACGATCCTCTCAGCTTCCCCTTTCGCTGGTCATGGCGGGACGTCTCCATCAAGGTCCAGAACATGCGCCATCAATACCTAGGCGTCAAGCAGAAGATTAGGGTTTCCGATGACGATTTCAATTGGAAGGACGGTGAGAATCACTGGCAGAATTTCATGAAATACAAGGAGGTTTTCGGAGATTTCCCTCTCGATTTGAAGGGGAAGAGGCTGGTGTTTGGTAACGCCGCTGCTGTTGGTTTCGACGGCAGCGAGGATTCGGAATTCGGAATTGGCGTGGATTCTGATGATTTGGAGGAGGAAGAAGAGGAAGAGGAGGAGGAAGAGGATGAAGATCTGAAAGCGAAAGAACACGGCGGCGCGAAAGACGATGGCGGTGGTTGTGAGGGGGTGAAAGCTGTTGGAAACGAGGGGAAACGCAGCGGATTTGGCGAAATCGAGATATCGGAGACGAGAAAATCGAAGAAGGATTCTGGATTGAACAGGCGATTGGGAATGGTAGCGATGCGAGTTTTGGAATTGAGAGACATGGCAGCGAAGAGGGAAGAACAGAGAAGAGAGAGAGCATTCAGAAGGGAGAAAAACGAAGGTGAAAGAGAAGAAAAGATGAAGAACACAGAGCTGAAGAAGGAGAAACTGATAAACGAAAAGGAAGAACAATTGGACAACAGAGAGCTTGAGGTTGAAGAGAGAGAGCTTCAATGGCGGCAAAGAGAGTTTGAGAACAGAATGAGAATGGAAAGGGAATTCGAGGAAGAAAGAAGAAAGAGGCTGAGAATGGAAGAGAAAATGGAAGAAGAAGAGATGGAATGGAGAGAACGGATGGTAGAAATGCAGATCGAACATGAGAAACAGATGATGCAAATGCAAGCGGATGCGTTTCAGAATCAAATGCAGATTTTGGGGGTAATTGCAAGGCTTCTCTGCCAGTATTTTGGCTCTGCAAATGACGGATTGGGGGCTTTGCCATCTCAAGTTCTGCAGAACTTGCAACATCCTGGGGAATTGGATGACAACGGGAAGCCAGATGCCAATTCACCTTCTGAATTCTTGTGAAGGTAAAACATTACATAAACTTCCATTAACTGTGAATTGTTCTTTGCCGAGTTTCATGAAGTAGGATTTGTGAATTGTTCTTTGCTGGAGGGATTTTGTTATGTTTAGCCTATGATCTGTGTTAAGAGTATAATAGAAACTGAACCATGTTGAGACTATCTAGTATCGTCTTCGATTCTATCTATATTGCGTAAATCTTTATCCGGGTCGAGAGCGATTCATCGAAAACTTAGAAAGATAGAACTTTATTATAATTGTTGTTACTTTGTGCAACTATGAAAGAATGTTGGATGATGTGATACAATCTTAATCTTGAGCGTGTTATAGATAAATTGTGAGGTTGTCTTTTGAACTACATTTATAAGTCGAAGTTATTGAATACTTTATTTATGAGTTGTAGTTACGATTGAAATTTCTAAAGCTTCTAACTTCCAATCCCCAAAATCACATAAACAAGACGAAGTTAAATGATATCATGAATTTGCAGGTATTTCACCCATGTATTGCTAGGATCATCTTCATCTTCTCCATTTGGAGGACCCTACTAAGACTTTGTTGATATATATATATTTCTTTTTTCTTTTCTTTTCTTTTCTTTTTCTTTTTTTTTTTTTTTTTTTTTTTTTTTTTTTTTTTTTTTTTT
>NW_019268530.1:1805403-1808393 GCF_002738365.1 Cucurbita moschata
TTTTTTTTTTTTTTTTTTTTTTTTTTTTTTTTTTTTTTTTTTTTTTTTTTTTTTTTTTTGTATTTGTATTTGGTAATTTATCATTTTTTTTTTTTTGTATTAGTTTAAGAATTTAACAAATGATAAGATAAACAAAGTATATTGATAAAATAAAAGATTTGACTATTTGAGCGATCGAAATTTCTTATTTTATATTAAAATACCTATAAAAATGAGAGATTTTTTCATTTTAAGACGAGGTTTAAGAAGCGAAAAAATAAATAAATAAATAAGAGAAGCTTTAGATATTGAAAAATGAAATACCCTGAATCTAAATTGGAACTTGATTGAACAGGAGTTTATCGAGTGAAAGAATAGTTCAACCCTCGTTCAATCTGTCAGCTCTCTCTTTTCTAAAGGTTACGGTTCCTAATTAGAACAATAGATTGAACGAAGCTACGAGATAGAGAGTTTACGTACGAGGGGAATGGGAGGTCTGAGTCGATCGGATGCAGGGAAGACCAGGCTCCGTGATCCAACAAGAAAAGAAAAAGAAGAAATAGAGTAGTCAGGAGCAGATAAGCCGGATATTAGTTTCTTAAACTTTATTTTTAAAGTTTAAAATATGAATGTAATTTTTAAAAATTAATAATATTTTTTAAACAAAATATTTTTAAACTTCCGTACAAGTTTAGAAATACTTTTTAAAATAAAATATAAAGTTGATTAATAATTTCTATAATTTAATTTAATTTATGTTAAAGATACGAAAAATGATTTTTTTTTTTTTTTTTTAATTTAAGAGTAATAATTCTTTTCTCTAAAAAAAATTATGCACGTGCAAGGGTTTCAACTTTAAAATAATATTAAATATTACAAATTTTTTTATTCAAAACCTAGTGCTAATTTATTCACGTGTGTATATATATATATATATAACTAATGTATAATTGAAAATTGTCTCCAACATTTAATATAAAATATTTTAAACATAAACTTGTACCCCTCAAATATATCTCTCCATCCATACCCAATTATAACAATAATAATAATTAATAGAATGATAATAATATGTCTCTATTTTCCAACCTTTTATCTCATAATTTTAAATTTAGGTTTGAATTTCCACTTATTGTTGACAAAAATCATTATTATTTTTATTCTAAAACTATAAATAAATCTATAAAAATAAATAAATAAAACCCCCACGTTATGACAAAATTCCTATAATTTGATCATTTCAACCTTTATTTATTTATTTATTGATATAGCCATTGCCTCCCTCTTAGAGGGTGGAGAAAAAAAAATATATTGAGGGTGACGACCATTGATAAGGATTAAATTACATTTTAAAATACATTTTTTTACTAAATATATCTAATTATTTTTGGGTAGTGTTTTAATTACAAAATTCAACTTTTTCAAAATTTCCAATTTTACCCCTAATATATATCCATTTTCAACCGCCTCACGACTTTTAAAACGTGTCGATTAGGGGGAGATTTCCAGACCCTTATAAGGAATGCTTCTTCCCCTACAACCGATGTGGGATTTTACAATCCACCCCCTTGTGGGCCCAACGTTCTCATTGACACATTTCTCAGTGTTTGGCTCTGATACCATTCGTAACAGACCAAGCCCATCGCCAGCAGATATTGTCCGCTTTGGCCCGTTACGCCGTCAACTTCACAATTGTTAAAACGCGTATGTTAGGGAGAGGTTTCCACACTTTTATAGGAAATGTTTCATTCCCCTCTTCAATCGACATGAGATCTTACAATCCTCGACTCTCACGTATGTTATAGAACTCAAAACGATATAAACCCACTTTTTAGTCAAATGAGAGAGAGAGAGTCTAATTAAACAATTCCATTGCCACCACCACACCATTATAAATATATATCCATGGAGTTAATACTCCAAACAAAGCAGCTTTCAAAGATGGGAAATGCAATGGGAGGAGGATCAAGAAGAAGCAAGAGAACAGCAAAGGTGATGAAAATCAACGGCGAAACCTTCAAGATAAGAACACCAACCACAGCCTTCCAAGTCACCACCCACCATCCAAATCACCTCCTCTATGACTCCCAATCCATCACCCAACTCGGCCTCCGAGCCAAGCCTTTGGACCCTCACCACCAGCTCAAACCTAAGACCCTCTACTTCCTCCTCCACCTGCCCCCTCTCCCCGGTAGCCATCGCCCGTTGTCTCGTGTGCGCTCCGACCTTTGCTCGTCAGCCTCCGACCGCCTCGAGTGTCTTATGCTCTCTCGTCGATCAGTCTCCGACCTCCAATCCTTTCGGTTGGATCCCGATGGGATGTCGACTGCCTGTCGCCCTACTGGACCCGTGCAAATCAAGCTTCGAGTGCCGAGGGAAGAATTTGAGAGGCTGATGAAGGAAAGTAAGAGCAAGGTAGAGGCAGCGGAGAGGATTGTCGATTTGTGGAAAACAGGCGGCATGTGTAGTGGTCAAGCGCGTGAGGTGCGTTCTTTAGCCGTTCTTTAGCTTTTTGAATTTACGTTTTAGTGAAGTGATCAAGCGGGTTGGGTTTAAGAATTCTTTTAAACTAACTTTAGTTAGGTTGATGACCGGAACAACTCCAATTGAGTTCACAAATTAATCTTCCATTTTTGGGTTTTTTTTTTTAATCATTTAAAAATATTTTACTTATCCACCGTACATGTTAGGTAATCTTGGTTAGTCGACCTGAAAATATTTTGAGCTAGTTAAGTTGATGACTTGAACCGACTGGAATTTTTCAGCTCAAAAAATTGAATCGAACCCGACCTTTATGATAGGTAATCTGGATTGGTCATATTCTCGAATCATTTAAACATCCCTAAAGATTCATATTCTTTTGGCGTATTCTCTACTCTTCCGAAGAAATTTTTTTTCATTAAAATAATAATAATAATACACTTTATCAAGGAAAAGAAAAATATTTTAAAGTACTTTGAGTTGTAATTTTTTTTTTTTTTTTTTTTTTTTTTTTTTTTTTTTTTTTTTTT
>NW_019268530.1:1808707-1895647 GCF_002738365.1 Cucurbita moschata
TTTTTTTTTTTTTTTTTTTTTTGTATTTTGAAGTACTTTTTATATCTTAATTAAATTTCAAGAAAATAGTTAATTTATTTTCTTAGATTACATTAATTTAAAAATAATTTATAAAGCATGCGTATATATTTATATATAAAAGATTAAAGTAAATAAAAGATAATTTAAATAAATTAATTAAAAATAAATAAAAATAAAAATAAAAAGAGTGGGGTGGGTATGAGTTTATATTTGACTTACAAAATAAATATATATTTATTGACTTTGATTATAAAAAAAACTTAATAAAAGGGTTTTAGTAAATAATAAATATAATTGAAAAAAAAAAGTCAAAAGTAAATAAACAACACATAAATCTAAAGTGCTTAGTTGGGGACACATCTTTTATAATTTAAAATATTTATTATTATTATTATTTCGGGAAATGAATAGGGAAAATGTTGATGAGGCAATAATATATATATTTTTTGAGATAATATAGTATGGAGAGCTTAAGTTCCACTTGATATATATATATATATATGTAGCATTTGTAAATTTATTTTTAAAAAATAAAATAATTAATCCTTTTGAAATATAAACTAATAATTGTTTCTTAAACCCTAAATATTTGCAGAAAAGAGTGAGCTTTGTGAAACAATGAAGAGGATGGTTCTGCACAATGGCAATGCATTGACCTTTCATTTTGGCTCTCTCTCTCTCTCTAATGTATAGAATGAGTTCGTGTATCCTCGTTCTAGGAATTGATCGATAAGAATAGAATACGATTGATTTGGTCTCAGTTCACGGCTGATAATTATTTGAGAAGCTTGTAATTATTAATTTGGACGGGCTATAGTTCATTAGTATAGTGTGTCTCTAATAACTGAGTCGTGTTCGAGTGTGAGGACCTTTTGTCCCATGAATAGTTCAATGTACTCATTAACGCTTGATCCTGAGATGTTGAGCAGACGTACTTCTCTCGAAATTTGAAACCGAACTTCTCTTGAAAAAAATAGAAATGATTCATATGAGGTCCGATGTAAATTCAATCAATCAAATTTAAATATTATAATTAAATAATTAGGAGTTTCAAAATTTAATTATTTTAACCCATAATTTTTCCAACTTCTTACCTGCACTCATTTATACCCATGTTAATCAAATGTCCACATTATCCCTCTTACTCCATTTATTTCATGCCTTATTAATTTCTTTACATTATTTTTTAAAAGGGTATTGTAGACAATTTTTTCTGTAAAAAGGAGTACCATTGAAAAGTATAAAAACAACCGAATAATGGCTGAAGGGAAAAAATATTTGAACATTTTTTTTCACTAAATAAATGTGTCAAATTCAAACCGTATATCTAAATTCAAAGGATTTTTTTGACGTTATAAGTAGAAATTATTTGATAAAACTAAAATAATACGACCAATCTTATATAATAAATGCATGATATTAAAAAAAATTAATCATTTTAACGACATAAATTTAATATTTATAATTTAATTTCTAAACTCAATTTAAATTTATTTGGTTAAAAATTTCCTTCAAATTTGCTAATGGTTCTCCAAACTTATTTTTATAATCACTTTATTATAATTTTTTTAAATAAATTTATAAACCTAATTTTATTTTATATGGAATGGATTTTTTTTCTAATATATATTTAAAAAAAAATCAAAGACCGATCAAAAGTTTAGAAACCATGTAATTTTCCAAGACTAGAAACGTAAAAAAAAAAAAAAAAAAAAAAAATTAAAAAAAAAAGCCAGTTGATCGAAATAACAAAAATCAGTGCGAGAGAATAAGAAGAAGAAGATACAGTAAATTCACAATCACGATAAAGTTAATTAAACCGCGAAATCCTTTTATCCAACGGATTTAAACTCCCTCTTCGAATCACACAACAAATTACCATCAGAATCATAATCAATTTTGCCTGAAAATTCAAGCGGACGACACCGTTCGCCTCTGATAATCGTCTTCCTCCAAACCTCATCATCATAATCATCTCCACTCAAATCAAAACCTCCTCCTCCTCCTCCTTCATCTTCATCCGCCGCCTCGACTTTCCGCCACGAAATCATCTTCGCGATGGAAATCGCTCGAGAACTGATGTTACTGTTAACCTTCGCCACAAAGTTTCTCTGCTGCAACAGGTTCGGTTTCTTCGATTTTCTCGAGGAAGTGCAGAGGAAAATCACGAGCGCGAAGATAGAGAGCACTGCGATTGAAGCGACGAGCGATGGTGAGGAAAATGGAAGATGATAAGAGTGATTTGAAAAGCTTGGGAACGGCTTGGCCATGGCGGACGGCAAAAACAGAGGAAAATGAGGGTTTGTTGAGTGAAGCGAATTGAGGGCAGGGCTTTTTATGCTCCTCTGAACTTATCCCAACGATTCCGTTGGTCCAAGCCGCATTTCATCCACTTTTTTTTTTTTTTTTTTTTTTTTTTTTTTTTTTTTTTTTTTTTTTTTTTTTNGAAAAGAGAAAAAAAAAAAAAATCATATTACTAATTTAAAAGTAAAATTTGTTAAAAATGCCTATTTATTAATTTAAAAATATTTTATACATATGACATCGACATTAAGCACGCGAGGATTTGATAAATTGCACCAAATTTTTTTTAGGGGATTGAATAAACGATTGAACTAATACTTACGCCACCGATCAGCCAAAAATGGGCCCGATAACAATTTGACAACTACAACACTACGAGCAAAATATATTATCTTCAAATTTTATTATTGGTTTTATAGATATTATGATCAAATTACAATTTTACCCTCCTATTTAAAATTTAATTTTATATATTTCTTATCATTTACAAGCGATTTAAAAAAATTATTAAATATGAGGTGAATTAGTTTATGAAACATTATTTGAAGAAGAGGTGTATCTATGGCAAGCCTAGACTTTATAATTTTGTCCAATCATGCAATTTATTTGTCACATGCGTTACATTATTACTATGTTTGAGACGTGTATAAGTTAACAAAATTAATTGCAAAAACTACATAAAACAATAATTTAATATTGACGGTTATAATTAAATATGACACGTGTTCCTTAAACACAGTGTCTATTGTACATTATAGCTTATTTGTTTGACATTATGTTTTCGACGCTAAACTTATATCCAAATTAATTAGCCGATTAACTTATTATATTATTTATATAGCTAATAAAGATTATATATATTCATAACTCAAAGTCGGTAAATAAAACATTTTGACTAATTTTCGATTATCAACCTTAAAAGAAATATTTTAATTTTAATATTTGATAAAATTAAAATTATGACTTTAATAAGTTTTTGTAACTTTTTCCATTATAAAAAATAATGATTATAGTGTGAAAAAAACAAAACTAGAATGATAGGATGAATTGCGTAGAATAGAAGGCAGTTGAGTACGTGGCGAATGGTAAATGGAGGTGATGTAAAGTAGGCTGTCACCATAGTTTACCAGTTAAAAGTTGACTTTGACCATTTGACTTGAGTCAGTCAATTTGGCTGTTTGTAAAAAGTTTCATTGCCACTTCAGACTTTCAACAATAAAAATATATTTTTTTTCTTTTATATATTATCGATATTTTTTACGTTAATAAGTTTTAAAATATATAGATTTGTGATTTTTTGGACATTTTATTTTTTAGAAAATAAATACATAAACTAAAAAACACATAATTAACGATATTAACGATAATAACAGCTTAAATTCATAATTTAAATTTTAAAGAATAACCTGAAACATTTAAATTTTTTAAAGCTAAATAGCCTAATTTATGATATATAATTTATTTGTTCAGAACAATTATAAAAGCTACACTTACATGACAGTCCATTATTTAAGTAAAATATTAAAACCAACTGACGGTCTCGTTTTTCGCAGTTTACTAGTTAAAATTTTATGTATATCTTAATCGGTTGAACTATATTTAAGTTGATAAATAATTTTTTTTAATTAAAAAATTAAAAGAAAAAATGCCGTTATATATTTTTTTAGTTCAATTGCAATATCAAATATTTATTTAAAATATTTAATAAACTTCAAAATTTTAAATTTGTTGAATGTACGGCTATATATGTAATTAATGGTGTAATACATATCTAACATTTTTAATATGTTATGAGGTCGTGTGATCATATATTCTATAACTATTTTTAAGGGATTTTTGAGTAACGTTTTAATTATTTTAGTCTCGAGTTGTTTATAGTGTTTTTATAATCTTTTTTTCGAGTTTTTAACTAATAATAACATGTAGGTCTAGAGAAATTAAATGATTATGGGTAACACCAAATTTGAGTATGTCTGTATGTTTTTATTTTATTTTATATTCTATTATTAGAGTAGCAAGTTGTAATAATAATGGTTATAAATGAGCAATAAATTAAAAAAGTTAGTTTGGAAAAAAAAATTATAGGTTAAATTAATAAATTTATGCATTTTAAACTTTAAAAAATTTTAATAATATCTTTAAACTTTAAAAGAGTTTCAAAAATGTCATGATAATTAGTTTTAAATGGGAGTCGTTAGTATCTATTTAAAAAATATCTTTAAATTTTTAATAATATTTAAAAAAAATTCAACTTTTGAAAGTTTCTTTAATACCTTTTTAATTTTTTTTAAAAAAATTAAAAAATATATTTTTAATACTTATAACATTAACAAATTTTATTTTTATTAAAAAAAATTATAAGAACTTATTACCTTTAATTTTTAATTTTTTTTTAATTATTTTGAAAGTTTGAGAGTATTTTTAAAATAAAATATTAATAATTTTAATTAAAAAGTAACTTAAAAAAAATTTTAAAAAGTTTTAAGGGCGTAAAACTTTTAAAAAATTCAAAGTATTTTGTTAGACAAAAAAAAATATATTTTTATTAATTTAGAGAAAAAAAAATATATTATATAAACTAAAAACTCCAACCATAATTTTTTTCCCTCAAATCTATTATTATAGTAGCCAGTTGTAACAATAATATAGATTGCTATAAATGAGCAATAAATTAAAATAGTAAACATAAAAAAAATGAATTAATTATAAAAAAAGGAAAGTCAAGAAAACACACATGCTCACATTTAGTGTGGTCTTGTCCCATAGAATTTAAGAACATAGGAATAGGATGAGTCTACTTGGGAATTTATTATAATTAAATATTGGTATTATATTAAACTAACCAATTAATTAGTGAAAAGCAAACGACGTGGCTACCGATCCTACCGTTCAAGCATACATTGATCAATACTTTGTGGGTGTCTATGAATTGGGCTCGTCTTAAACCAACCAAAAATATATTGGGCCATACCTTAGGCCCATTTTGAGTGTAGATTGGGCCATATCTTAGGCCCATTTTGAGCGTAGATTGGGCCTTTCTAAAAAATTCGAGTAAGATCATTCATCAGTTACACTGCGACACGTTTGCTACTCTACCATTTCACGACACGTGTCCAACCAATAAAATGAAATAAAAATGTAATTATAACCGCCCAAGTCGACTGCTACCCGACATTGTGCTCTTTAAATTTTTAAAACGCGTCTACTACATAGAGGTTTTCGCATTTTTTTAAAAAATGCTTCGTTTTCGATAAATAAAAGAAATTTAAAGGAAAAAAAAATTAGGTGGGGATGAGCCCACCACAGTTACAACACCCACATGCAATTCACTGTCCAAACCCTTTCAAGATTTCTCATTATTTTTTCTAATATATTTTTTAAAATATTTAATAATAAATTATCACAAATTCAATGTTCCTTCTAATTTTTCTCGTATTTTTTTTAAAATTCAAAGAATAAATAAATAAAAAATAAAAAGGTGCAAAAAGACTAAATTGTCCTTCCCGTTCCCACTATTTGCAAGTACAGCCCAACGCTCACATTCTTCATTAAATCTCCTCTCTCTGCCAACACAATCCTCATTGGCTTCAGAGAGCTTTACACACCTGAAAATGGCGCCTTCCGCCGCCATTTTTCTCTCTCTTCTCCTTTCCTTCATACAAACCTCTCCGCCGATATCGGCCAGTCCGCTCGATCCCGACACGGAGATAAATTGTGACTCAACAACCCTTTGTTCCAACCCATCTGTTCAGCAATTGCAGCCATCGCCACCGCTACCACCACCACCGTTGCCGCCTCCGAGGTTTACTTATACGACATTGTCGTCTCCACCACCGCCTCTGAGGTTTATTTACACGACAGGCGTTCCCAGTGACCTATACCAGAATGATGAAAAGAACCGTTGGTATTACTTCTCCGGCGCAGTTGGGAAGCCGCCAGCCATGGCGGCGCTGGTGGTGGTGGGCCTTGCCTGTGGAGCTTTGGATCTCATAGTGTTTGGTAAGTGGTAAAGGATGAATAGAAATATATAGTAAATTAATGTATTAAGTTTGGTATATATATATATATATATATTTGTTTTTGTGATGTTATTTTAATTAATTTTTTAAAACATTTTATAAAGGGGCAAAATGGTCAGATCCTTATTAATAGGAGAAACATAAAGAGTACAATTACTTTATTTTCATTTTTTGGCAGACTATAATAATTAATGATTATTCCAATATACAGAAAAAAAAAAAAAAAAAAAACTATAGTCATAAATATGAAATCCCCAAACATTAAGCTATTTACTTCAATATGAACTGGTGTGGCAATTTGATTAAAAATGTTGTGAAATTTCTCAACTGATTTCAAAATTGTGAGGCAGCTGTAATGGTAACCCTAGTTCGAGCCAATTTGACTTCAACCTCCAATCACCGACCGGTTATTCGAGTCCAATGCTTTAATTGTCACACGACGCCACATTGCAGTGTCGGGATCAAACCTTAACTCCCATGTAGGCCAATAATGTAAATTTTGCTTCAGTGTTAGAACACGAGGCTTCCCGTTGAGATGGACAGTCCTCACACGGACGAACTGCTCGTGTTCTAGTTCCTGATCAACATAGAAAAGAATCACTGTTAAGCTTCTTGATCAAGATGTGAAAAGAAATTTTACAGAAATGATAGCCTTACTCATAAAAAAATTACAATACAAAAAGGAAGGGGTTTAGTTCGAGGGTGGCTTGATGAGACTTAATCCGATGGTTGCTAAGTGATGAAATTCTTGATTGCCTCAAGAGTCCCACTTTTGTTTGAATTCAATATAACTCTCCAACCGCATCGGTTGAAGAGGGGAATGAACCATTTCTTATAAGGGTGTGGTACGCATTTTAAAAACCAAGGCTGGCGACAATATGTAACGGGCCAAAGCGGACATAGAGAGGAGAACAAAACATTTCTTATAAGGGTGTGGGAACCTCTCCCTAACAAACACGTTTTAAAAACCATGAGGCTGGCGGCAATACGTAATGGGCCAAAGCAGACATGAAGAGGGAAACAAAACACTTCTTATAAGGGTGTGGAAACCTCTCCCTAACAGATGCGTTTTAAAAACCGTGAGGCTAGCGGGGCGATACGTAACGAACCAAAGCGGACAATATCTGCTAGTAGTGGGCTTGGACTGTTACATGCAACCTCCCTTCTCTCGAGGGCTCACACTCGAGCCTAAACCACCAAACCATGTCTATCTTCATCCTTCTAGCAAGATGAATAGAGTGAAAAAAGACAGCTAAATGGTATTGTTGAGCTTATTGCCATTTTGCCACCCAACAAATTAAGTCGATATCGATGCAACGTGCCACCGGTATGCTCTATCTAACAGGTGCTCAAAGAATATTCTATGTCCAACAATGATTGCAATGATTGGGAAGGGGCTGTGGCAGTCATTATCCATTTACTTAGTGACCAAAATGAATATACCAATGAACCCCAGAGACCAAAATGAATTCAAACGACGAAATCATACCTTAGCGACATTAACAAAAGTCTCTAAATCAGGAGTTAGCTTCCCATTTACTTCAACTATCCATTGAAGAGCATAAAGACCATATCTATGAACTGGACTCCCATGACACCACCTGGAAAAGAGACGAGGCCAGACACGGAGTAAATATGCTTTTAAAATAATCACGACAATCTATAAAAGCTGACTCGGGTATTACGATCTAATTTGGAATCAGTACACCGAAAAGTTGCTAATAAAGCAGTACCTTGCTACATACACACCATGACCTTCTTCAGGAAGAAATCCGAGAGCACGCACTGCAGGATGAGGATCTTGAACAATGCAACCGCACCAATTTATTACACGGGTTGTGCCATTCCCATCTCGTACATCCGTCCCAACAAGTAGATCAATTTCGTGCCCCTGAAATGCCATGGAAACCATATAAAATTTAGTAATATCTGTTCAAGCATAATATCATAAACGCTATTGGTCTCGACACTATTTCTCTTTCCCCACCCGACTCGGACGACCAGTTTATAAGAAAGTGGAAAGAAATAAAAAGAGAAACAAACAGTGAAGGCATATCTTTTGGCTCACCTGCCGGAAAATAGTCATGTTAAGCTTTCCATCAGTGCTATTAATTCTGTCTAGTTCTTGGCAAGCATTTTCTATGTCATAGAAGCATGTTATTGGCTGTTTATTTATCGCCAAGACCATATCTCCTTGCTCTAGTAGATTTTCCGCCTTCGATCCAGCTAAACAACCTTTAACTCGTAAAACCTGCCGCCTGATTGGATCTTTCTTAACAAGAGCCTTGAATGAAGGTTAAGGAACAGTGAGATAGCCAACAAATTGCGATAACATAAACAATATTATCAAGTGATAACAAATGCCAAAAGTAACCAACGAGCACTCGAGTTGTATAACATAATTCAGATTTCAGATTGAGAAAAATGGAGTATAGATGGAGTTCATCACCACATTCAAAGTACATTGAAAGTATATTGTGAGATCCCACATCGGTTGGATAGGAGAACGAAACACCCTTTATAAGGGTGTGGAAACTTTTCCCTAGCAGATGCGTTTTAAAAACCTTGAAGGGAAGCCCGAAAGAGAAAGCCCAAAGAGGACAATATCTGCTAGTAATGGGCTTGGGTTGTTACAAATGGTATCAGAGCCAACCACTAAGTGATGTGCCAGCGAGGAGATTGAGCCCCAAAGGGGGGGTGGACACGAGGCGGTGTGCCAGCAAGGACACTAAGCCCCGAAGAGGGTGGATTGGGGGTCCCATATTGATTGGAGAAGGGAACGAATGCCAGTGAGGACGTTGGGCCCTGAAGGGTGAATTGTGAGATCTCGCATCAGTTGGGGAGGAGAACGAAACACTCTTTATAAGGGTGTGGAAACTTCTCTCTAGCAGACACGTTTTAAAAACCTTGAGGGAAAAGCCCAAAGAGGACAATATCAGTTAGCAGTGGGCTTGGGCCATTACATATATAATCCTGATTATTGTTGGAAGTACGACCTTTACATTTAAGGATGGATATAAAGATATTAATTCATTGTAAATAAAAAATGTCCCTAACTAAGTTCACTTAGAAAGATGTACATCCAGCATAATCACCATGCTTAGAAAGTTAAACTTGACCATACTAGAAAAATACCTGCACCCATTCATCGCTAAGTCCGAAACTTCTGGCCTTTGAGAGCAGAGTTGGATAAAGTTCAACTTCCAAAATTCTAACTAAGGGCATTGGCCTTTTCACTCCATTTATTAGAAGAGGAGGCCCATTTGCCCCAGAAAGAATTTTGTCAAGGACTTGGCTGATGGTGTATATAGGAATACCTCTTACAAACTGATGATCTTCTGACGAGCTGCAACCGAACTTGAGCTGCATACGTGATCCAAGGTGTAAGCCACGTTCAACGACAAAGTTTGGTTTAGAGGAGAAACTTACTAACCTGAGTAGAAAAACTTCCCCAAATAGCTTGGACCCTCCCATGCTCATCTGTGAGCACTCCCGAAAAAGTACTACCAAAATCTGAAATAAAATTATAATTATAAGACATCTTGATGTTATAATTGATGGTTTACTACTTACGTCGTAAAAGGTTCATTTACCAGTGTCGAGCTCAATTACTTCCATATTAGTAGCTCTGTATCGCGGAGAATCAGCAGAGCCAATATTTAATGCAGCACAAGGATTGGTTACAATTGATTTTCTGGAAGTTGCTTGCAGACTTCTACTTAATCCAACGAGATAGACTGAATCGCCACGCCGTAATGCAGGCTCTGTTCAGGAAGAGTAAAGAGTTTCTTACTTGGTAAAAATAAAATTAAACAAAAGACAAACTATTGTAAAACACAGTCAATGAACAGAATGGAAATGGAGCTTTTTCATCTGACACAGAATGTCCAGGCCACCTATTTGTTTTTTGTTCCGTTACTTATCGTTTCAAGATATCTGTGCCAACTGTTTTCGGTTGGTGTTGGGTTACGTCTTACAATGTTCATGATGGATTTCCAAAGATGCAGTCTCACTTTTGATAGTTTTAGGAATTTGGTTGTCTTTAATGCAAGTTATTGGTGTAAATCTAAAAACCCTTTTAACAATAATAATCTTCCATTTTTAAGTTCTAACAGGGGATCTTTCATGTAGTTCACCTTTTGGTGTGTTTACACTCAAAAAAACTTCTGTGATAACATTAGGTAGTCAAAGAAAGAAAACAATACCGGGAAGTAATTTTGCAGCCTGAACTGCCGAGGCACCAACAGATCCAAGAGAAGAGGGGTCATATGCAACAAGAGCATAGTTATGAACAGGATGCAAGAAGACCACCTATAAGTGAAAATGGAGAGCTATTTTGAAGTACGGTAAAAGAATCACAGTGCGTGATTGTTGGCATAATTGACATAGACTACAAAATATTTACCTCCCCTGGAATCTCTATCGGAAAGGCGGCAAAAGATAGCATGATATCACAAGATGATATCGCGACGGTATTCTTGTCCACGGCAACAAGTCCCATGCTGTGAGAGTGGTATATTATAACACCTGTCCCAAAAAAATGTTGTGAATGAACACCATCAAGCATACATGATGGTGGCACATGAACCTGCAGGGTGATGAAAAAATCATTTTGTTTTAAGACAACGAACGTTTATTTAACCGAACACGATATACAGTGAACGAAGGAAAACCTAAATGGAGAAAGTAAAAAAAAAAAAACGAGGGTCATAAGATGAATGCTTCATCATTATCTACAAGTATTACAATATTACCTACCTTTGGTGATGCATTGCATCTCTCGTACATCATTTGATTTCACCAAAAATTTCTTTATTCAAAAAAAGCATTGCAATATTACCTCAAACATCACAAGAGTGGGCTCTATAATATGTTCAGGAAATGAAGCATTAGCTGCAACAGCTGCCACTGTTCCCCCTTGATAGTCGCGTAAAACTGCAGTTTGCGTAGCTGTTGCATCTTCCAAGATGGTCTCTTGAGTTTCAAGAAAAGAACTGTCAGCAATGTTTCCATCAGTCAATCGATCATCTTCCATTCTTCGTTTCTTAGTTCCAGCATCAGATCTATCTTGAGAACGTGCCTCCTCTGACACGTATTCAAAATTGGTTTCCATACTAACTACGCCATCGATTATTTCAGGGTTGTTCACTTGATGCACATGTCTTATATGAGAAGAATCATCATTGAGTAAAACTGATTGGTTCATATAACCTTCTCCCACATTAGTCATTGGAGAAGACTGCAAATGAACGTGAGGTTGAATAGCCGGCTTGGCTATCCACAAACCAGTACTATCATCACGAACATATATTTGAGGAGGGGCGTACCATTCATGATTATCGACGGTGACTAGGACAGACTGCGGGTATCAAAAGAGGAAATAACAAATTGATCAGAATTCCAGAAGGAGAACAGTATGCATTAATGCATAAGAAAAGAATCAAAGGTTCTTTAAATATAAACTTGACAATGCAAAGGTGAACTTAAAATAAGAGAATTGATCTATGAAGAAGCAACAACAAAGACGACCTTATAATTTTACATAGAAATTGGAATAATGAGGCTTTTTAGTTATTCATCTTTGATTATTTTTCCTATACAAGAAGCTGGGCTTTCAATACAAGAACATACAAACATGACAATGAACTACAAGAAAGACTTCAACACAAAAAGATGAGGCCGAAGTAATAACTACAAGAAAACTCGTGTGTATGCCCATTTTCCATTTTTGTTTGACTGGCTTGCTAGACTCTTGTGTATTCACTCATTTCTATCTTAATGAAAGATGCTCCATCTTACAATTACCTACCTTTCTTCGATGACGATCCGTATAGCTTATATATTCCAATGGAACTCGAGTACCCCTTGACAATTTGGATAACACTGAGACTAGATCCCCAATTCTTAAAATTTCTTCACCAGCAAACTTCTTAATGATAGCATGACGAGGAACGCCTGCTCTAAACAGCATATACCTGCAATATAGAAAGTATACAAACCACTTAAATAAAGAAATATGTCAAATTTAAGGTCAAATTCTTCCGGATCAAACCTTACGGAATGATGAAAGGGAATAAAACGAGGGAAATAAGTACGTTGAAGAAAGAGAACAGAGTTCTAAGAGCATACAGAAAAATAAGTTCTAAGAACATAAAAAACATTCACAAGAAGTACTCTAGTCCCTTCCTAAAAGCTTGTGATTTCAGAACGATCATATGAAGCAAACAGCCTAAGCACTAAACTGTTTTGTTTGACAAGTCAAGAAATGAAAATTGACTCCACAAAAAAGAGTCTAATGCTCAAAAGTACAAAAACTAGAAATAAAGGATGAAATTATCTCAGGTGTAGACACGACTCGAAAGTAAATTTCTTCCTTCGTTACAGCTACTGGCTCCATTTCCATGACTCTTTGGAGAACCTCATAACTTGGAAGAAAATCCTTCAGCAGCTCCCAAAAAGCATGCCAATCTTTTTTGGAGAACCTCACTGGAAAATTAAGTAACTTTCTCCCTCCAGAAAGTGACCAAACACAGCACCTAAAGTACCACCCAGAAGGAAACCTTTGTTTTCAACAGTCGAATTGTACCATTTCAATCTCTCATATGCTTGAGGAAGTGCATAAGTATAGGAAGATGCAAAAGGTCAACAAGGGATCTTTCTAACCACCGCAAATAGGCTAAGAAAAGGGGGATTGATGACTTGCTCTTCATATTTTCAACAAAAAAATATGTCCTCTTCTATCCAAATGCAAAAGTCAATAGAATTGACACTACAACTCCTTATTTCCATCACTCACAGGAAAATAAGATGAAAAATAAAGGAAAGCCAAATGAATGAACTTATCTTAATACCCAAATTTGAACTTGATGATTGAAAGAAACATGGTATGGTCATGAGAAGATGACTAGGATAAATTACTACCAACTCTAGCTATGAGAAAGCACTCAACTAAAAATAACATAACAACCAATATAAGATCACAACAAACGTACCCTGGTTCTGTAACATAGACAAGACCACATTTAAAACGGAAGTTTCTGGCCTGCATTGATGAAAAGCTAAACGAAGTTATTGTGCTATTCAAGAGGCATAATCATTAAAAGCTATATACCAAGGGAAAAAGTAGAGATAACCAGTTAATAATGGTAAAGAGAACCTATAAAGCAAGCTAAACATGGCTTTGGTTCAAGAAACAGTCGACACAAGCCTAAATAAGCTAAACAATGAACTTTTGAAGCAAACATGAGCTTGAATATACTGGCCATGCAAGTATACAATGCTTTAAATACAAATAGTCGAGGAGAACGATGGAGCGCCAACATTAGATATGTGAATAGACACTTTTTGTATCATACACAAACTGCAGTATCCACTCACCTGCTGGTATGAAAGGGGATGTATCACTGCACCGCTTACTTCTAAAAAGTAATCAGGAGTTATGGAATGTAGATCTTGTACCTGAAGTTTACATCATAAGCAGATCAAGCTCAATAGCACATTGAATAAAAACAAAGTGGAAATATTTTAGTAACATTATCCGACAAAACACGAACGGATGAAAATATAAAAGTGACAAGTACATTGTCATGCAAGAAAATCAGCTCATTTGATTTTTCATCACATTGGAGATTCCTTATTTCATAAAACAAATGAATGACCATAAGTGCTGCTACACCATTGATAGAGCCTGTTCGGAATTATTTTCAGGAATCGCCTTTTTAAACGTTTGGGTAAATTCTTAGAAAATAAACAAAGATGTTTGGCAAATAATGCCTACAAAATTAAACAATGATGAGTTCAACATTACGAAAAGAAAACGCCTCACCACTAGGTGTACTGTAAATGATGTGCCACCCCTTTCAACTTGCAAATCAATTGTTTGTTTCACACTGTCATCGAGTAGAGTCTCCATTTTCAGGAACTGAGTAATTACCTGTACCATTTTTTAACAAAAGAAATTTTCATTGTAAAAAAATAATTTACATGGCAGATTGAACAAGGAATCTAGTCAACCAAAAACAGAAACCATTTTAATATTTTGATAAGAAACTATTGTATTAAGGAAGAAACTCTATAAGATACAAAACAAGCACATACACAAAATATGATTATTAGTCAAAGTTAAACCCAAGTCCAACCTTGGGAAATAACACTAATATTCTCGACCAAAGAGTCCATCAGTAAAACTCTTTAGTGCCCAAATGCGCCTGCTCTCAAATCGTACAAGGGTTCTTGTTACTTATTTCTCAACAAAAAAAATAAAGACGGGGTTATCGATGTCTTTGTCAATAGACAAGGAAGGAGAAATGAACGTAAGGAGACAGACTTCCACAGTAAAAGGCATAGATCAAAGGAATAAATAATTGAAGTCTTCGAATTAAAGATTCTTCTTACTTCTCCATTCACGCAAACAAGCACATCACCTGGCTCCAAAAGTTTATGGGCAGGGCCACCTGGCACCTGCAACAATGTCAAAATAAATGGAAGGTTAATATAAAGCCTAATTTTTTTTCGAAAACAACTATAGAGTAACGAATAGATACACGAGGGAAACAAGAAACAAATTTTTCATTGGTTAAGGAAAGGAAACATGATGAGCGTATGATTCTAATGGGGGAAAATAAAATACCCCAATTAATACAAATATCATTGTAATATAAGTCAAATCGTAACTTGAAATTGAAAGACAAAATAAATATTATTATTACCACGGAGTCTACAACTAGCATTCCAGTTTCACTGGGTGGAGAAGCCAGGCGGACCATCTAAACAAGGTAGTCATACAAACAAGAAAAGCTTTAATTCATTTCGAAAAAAAAATTATGGAAAGAACGAGAGGCTTGAGCACGAAGTAAACCTGCTCTGTTTCACTTTGGAGGCCAAGCCGACGTATCTCATCAAATCCTTTGTGGAGAAAGGTCGCCTACATCCAGAAAAAAGGCAAAATGTGAATTTGTGAACAACATGTGAGAGTAATACTTCTCACATGCACAGCAGTCATTAATAAAATACGGTCACACCAGAATCCCTTGAGAGTCAGAGCAGGGTTTTTTTATGTAGGAACAACTAAGCCACTAGTATCTTGAATGAGGAAAGTGGAAAAAACCTTCCAAGCAACTTAAAGCGGCCAGCAGAGGGAAGGAAAACTTTGAACTTGAATTTTATAAGGATTGTTTCAATAACAAACCTGAAGCGTACCACGGGGAATGGAAACTGCTTCCCATTTATTGTCATAAGAATCCCTGCCCTTCTGAAGAAATGTCAATGCCCTAACAACCTGCATTAGTAACAAAATTTCAATATAAACGTAGTCGTAAGGAAATGGATCCAAACCTGAAAAGCTGCACACCATCTGAGCCACCAATTTATAAAGGACATACTCTTTCCAAAGGTAAGAAAAATGCTGATGCACTTGAGGACTTGCTTCCAGCATTCAATGCCACTGCCCTGCCTTGCCAATCAATTACTGGGGAACCACTTGAGCCACCTTTAGTTCCAGATGCAGCCTGAAATAAAATGCGACTCAGGAGATTAAACAAAGCATGAATCATTTTAAAACTTGAAACAAATAAGTAGGCATCCAAAGAAATATAGACATGTACATAGGATATAGGCACAAAACTAATATGACAATACAAGACTGCTTAAAGAATAAGACACGAAATCAAACTTTTTCATTTCAAGTTCCAAGCCTTTTTAAATGGTCAAATAACTTTGGAGAGTTTTGGCGGTCGTAAGATTGAAGCTGGAGTTGGCTCTTTCCCTTTGTTTGCATCTTTTATTCTTCGTTTCTGTTCTATTGTTGGAAGTTCTTTCGAACTCTCTTCATATCTTTTCAGTTTATGAACGACTTAAGTAGGTTAGGATCGGCCCTACCCTACGCCTAATCCCCCACCCATTCTTCTTTTTTTTTTTTTTTCATGTCGTAAATTCAATTCCTCATCAGTTATAGCAAAAGACAGAAAAAAGAAACATTGACACACGAAAAGTTAAATCACTCACTTGCATGTAGAATGTGTTGAAATCATTATATCCATCTCTGCAACAAACGTAAAAATAATCGTTATGCTACAAAAACAAAAACAAAAAATATTTAATTGGCCTGACAAACAGCAGGCAACAGGTCACAGACAAGTAACAGAAAAACTAAAACAAAGTATAAAGTCGTGATGATTACTGCTCCAGTGTGAAGCGCAAGTCTTGAGGCAGTATGAGAAGTAAATCTCATTTGAAATTAAAAAAATATATTTAAAGACATAAAACCTTATATATTCCTAACATTGAAATATTTCTTAAAAGTACATAACACACTCAAAAATTAATAATTATTAAAAAAATCTAAAAAAATCCACCGATTTTCATTACTACTTTCTTGCATTAATAATAATCTAAACAAAATGGAAAAAGTAGGAAAAAGAATAAAACTCGCTGTGAACAAACGCAATAAAGAAAACAAGAGTAAGGAAAAAATAAATAAAACAAAACTCACGTAGTTGTGTTGTTGTCAAAAATAAAATCAAATGTATGTTTATTTTTTATTTTCTATAAACAACTTGAAAATAAAAGTATTTTATATACTGCAAATTCTTTAATATAAAATGCTAAATAGGAATGCATAATACCTAGACCATAATTCAATGTTTCATTTGAAGTAAAAATAATAACCTGAAAAAATAATTTATGAAAAAGACAATGAAACAGCATAACCTACTTCTTATAATGAGGAGCCTCCCGATCCAGTCGAGCAAGGGTACCAGCTAAGATAGAAACCTGTAAAATCATTAAATAAGAGTTCATGTATGTGTAGGAATGCAGTTAAGCTAAAAGTGTTCATGTATGTGTCGGAAAATACTCAACACGTTTCTAGCCCCATTGGAGTTTGAATCTACAAATTGATTTTTGGGCTTGGTAGGAATGCAGGGGATGCTAACTTGAGTGAAGTAATCTAACAAGTCCACTGTCTCAAAATATATATATATTGCCTTTCTATTTGGCATTTAAGCTAAAAGTCCTACAAAGTCTCATACTAAAAAATAATGGATGAAACTTTTTTTGCAATATATGCCAGTACTTCAACATAGTTCATCATTTAGCAATAGGAAAAATAATGCAAGGACTGGACTGAACAATATTTTTCTTTTTCTTTTCTATTCTCCTTTTTTTTTCCTTTTTCCTTTTAAGAAACAAGGATAAATCAATGATATTGTACCTTCTCGCCACTATCATTGCCAACAACTCTGATTTCGAGTCCAACACTAGCAGCCTCTGGAGCCAGGGGAATCTCGTCGTAGTTAAGAAATTGTATTGCCCCAGGATCATAACGAAAGAAGCCAAAATCATGGACCTAATAAAGATGATAGCGACGTGCAAAATATTAGTGGTCACTCCTATCTCATCATAAATAAATAAAAAACTTTAAGAAAAACAAAGCTATAAAACTGCAAAACAGAAAGTTAAACAATATGTTAAATACTTGTGTTTTTTTTTTTACTCAATGACAGAATAAAATGTTCAGAACCCATGCTTTCTTTTGCTATGAAGCACAGACACTTTGGGCTTTCCCTTTCGGGCTTCCCCTCAAGGCTTTTAAAACACATCTGCTAGGGAAAGGTTTCCACACCCTTATAAATGGTGTTTTGTTCTCCTCCCCAACCAATGTGGGACATCACAATTCTTAACAAATGTCTGAACTTCCAGCCAAAATCAAAGGCCTTTTTTTCACAAGTCCGTCGTAATGACTTCAGTATTAAACCAATTGGTTGGCTATAAGCCATTTATATGAAGGATAGTAGCAAGTATTTTTCAATCAAGAAACAGATAGACTGACCGGATCTCTGTATATAGGTCGTACAGGAACTTCTTCCCTGTTCACAAACATAGCCTCTGCTACTACAGGTCCTGAAAACAAAGAATACAAGAAGAAATTTTAAAATAGATGGCCAAATCTGTAAGATTCATACAATTATAAGTGACACAGAACAATAACAGATTCATACAATGTATAATTCTGCTACTAGATGGACAACAATTAGTAAACCCAAGAGAAAAGGGCATTCCTGATGGCTGATTCTTGCTTTGAAATTTAAACACACCGCATTGTGCAGCATTTATCTTGATTCAGATAATCAAATTTATAGGGGGCAGCAATTATCCATACAATGTAAAACAATCACGCCCATCAAACAGTTGATAGACTTCATTGACTTTCTGATACCGATTATATGTAAAACCTAGCTTATTTCAGATGCTCAACAATGTCTAGAAAGCAGAATTGAACTTCTACTCCATATTCAGCAAGAAAATGAAATATCTGAAATCAAGGTAAAAAAATACCTGGCTTAACAACATGTCGATTGGTGAGGATAATCCCACGGCGCTTATCGACCACAAAGCCAGTGGCATAGCTCGCACCAGCGGATTCAGTGTCGAAGGCCCGACAAGCCGTGGTGCGTAACACGACCACTGCAGGAACAACCTTGCTGAGGGCTTTCCGCCAGTCATCAGCTGTGGCCAAATTCTCGCGGAAAGGCGGGTCGATCTCCATGCAGAGCTCGTCCTTGGTTGTTGAGTCAATCCCAATTGCCGCCGATTCCGACCCCAAGCTTTCTGAAGCATCAGCCATTGAAATAAATTACTGTAAACGACTATGAATACTGCGAGGAATTGAGAAACGAGGGTGAAAATGGGAAGATAGAGAATTTAGGGTTTGATCTGAAATGGGTTTTAGAGAGGATTGAAGATGAGTCAAAATTCAGTCCATTATTTCGCCTCAACGATTAAGGATTGTCTATTGGGAAGAACCAAGAACTCTGTGCTGGTTGGTCATTGCTTCAAGATCTTCAATTATTTATTTATTTATTTATTTTTATTTTATTTTTTGGTATACAGAAATGAATAAAAGAAAACTAAAATTTCGGAAAAAGACAAATCGGAGCTGATGTGGCAATGCTTGACAAGCTGGAATTACGTGGCAAAACAGCACTTCTATTCCTTTCTTTTTTGATTTAGGTGTGATTAAATGGACGGGGGGATGTACTAAGAAAATGTTGGCCCCTAGCCATTTTTAGCCCTTTTCTCGTGTCCAAACCGCTTAGCTTATCTTATCTTAAACATGTTTTTATAGTTTGAAATATTTCATTTTAACCCTCGAATTTAGAAATTCTTTCAAAAGATTCTTTGGAAAGACTTTATTCATGTAAATTGCATGAAATTCATTAGGTAAATGATGTTATTTTATTTATTTATAGCTTCTGTATTCGTGTTAATTTCTTTCCATCGTTGCGATAAACATGTAATGGCCAAACTTCCGAAGATTGTAGGATGGCTTCAAAAAAGTTATGGGACTAGTCTCACCTAATATTGGAATTGGGAAACTAAGATAGGGTGTTGCTTATGAATATTTTGTTTCATGATATCCAAATAGCGACAATTTTATAATGTTCATGATCCACGTATATTGTTATATACAAGATGTATGCACATTAACAAACTAGCCAAATCACGAGCAAAGTTGAATAATTTTTAGCCCCACGTGCACGAAAACAACAACCCTTCATTAGATAAACTACTCACAATGAATCCATTTCAACAACTAAAGGAAAAAAAAAAAGGCATTATTTGATCAAATAAATAACGCTTTCGCTAAAACGAATTTTCTAAATGAATGAATGATGAATTGATCGGTTGACACACTCTAAATACACAAATGAATGACCATCGTACAAGAGTGAAGTTGCTTTACCGAGAGAAAAAAGGCGAAGCTGCTCGAGACTCCCGAGCTTTGTGGCTTCTGTAGTTAAAAGATAAGATGATGGTGAAGAGGCGGCATTATGATTTTTGGGAGCGGTTGAGGAATGAGCTGCTTTTGGTGATCTCAGACAATGGCTTGTCTGTGAATCTCATCAGGTTGTAAGTAAATGCTCCGGCAATAGCTCCGATCAACGGCCCAACCATGTAAACCCATAAGCCTTTGAACTGTCCCTTCACTATCGCAGGTCCAATGGTCCTAGCTGGATTCATGGAAGCTCCTGAAATCGGCCTATGTTTTGTTTTCAGAAATAATCACAAAAAAAGAAAAACAAAAAGAAAAAAAAAAGTGAGACAACTTTTTAAATGGTATAGAAAATTTTGCAAGGATTGGGTTAAGAATCCCTGCAATGAATTTGTGGGAATTGAATCTCTTGGAGAAGCATTTCCCATTTAAATTTCTTTAAAATAATATATCATGACAAACTTTCTAAATCATTAACAATTATGTGTGTTTATATATATATAACTAAAATAAAATAATAGGGGGAAAAAACAAATGGATATTCTTGATATTTAGCCTTCATGGAACACCATCATGGAATTATATCAACAGTAAAATGAAGTTTAGAGTTACCCAGCCACGAAGACATTCAACAGAACAGTCATTCCAACGACAATTCCCGCCAATTCTCCTACCTGTTAAAGAAAATATAGATGAATATAGTACTTATTTTTACAATATTATCAATCCATCAACCTCCCTAATCTAAAATAAATTAGAATTTTTTTAAAAAAAATTCTGTTGAACGAAAGTTCTCAAACTAATCCTGCGGATAAAAACATTTTTTTAATAAAGTTTTTTTTACAAACAAAATAATTAATAATCAATCAAATTCATAATGAACAATTTTAAAACAAAAGAAGTATTTAAAAACCCCCCCAAAAAAGGTATTTATGGCCATATAATAATCACCTTATTTTTAGTTTTTATATTCTTAGAAAGAAAGAGGAACCTTGGTTCCACTCTCTAATTTTCTATTTTTCTTTTTTCACAATATACTCAAATCCCACCAAGTTTTCAAAAAGAAAAAAGTATTTAAAAAGCGAGAATATTTACTAAAACCACGCACCTAGCTGTGTGAAAGTTCTCTATTTATAATCAAATAAATTATAAAAATATGGAAATAGTTATAAATGAAAAGAACAATATAGGAAAAGATACATATGTTAAGAAAGCAAATACCTAGATATTTATCCATAATCAAGTATTACTATGAATATGTAAACTATAAAAGTTAGGGCTATAAATCTTAATTTGTTCTATTAAGCTTTTGGATGACTTACAGCTCTGTGATCAGTGGAGACACCAGAGACGACTAACAGCAAGAGGAAGGTGATGATGATTTCAAGGACGAAAGATTGGACATCGGATCCTGCAGGCACTGTCCCAAAGAAGGCTTCCGGGGTCACTTCAAACAATAGGTCCAGCGTGGTGCTGGCAAGAAGGGACCCTGCTACTTGAGCTCCTATGTATATTGGAACCTGAAATATGTAATCAAACAAAATATAATTCGGCTATAATATTCATAATTGCGTTTCGTGCCAAAAATAAATTGTCTATTTGGAGTTGAAATTTCTTTAAGTTTATCATGAGATGATGGTAACAGAAGAAAGAGACCTGACAAAAGGGGAAGCGACGAAAAATGGCGAATGTGATGGTAACAGAAGGGTTGAAGTGCGCTCCAGAGACGTGTCCCAACGAATACACCATAACCATCACAATCAATCCCCAAACCACGCAGATTCCCGGGAACGTCACTGATCCGTAAATTTTGTTCACCACCACCGCTCCACATCCGGTGAAGATCACGAAGTACGTTCCAATCACCTCCGCAATAACCTGCCACAAATTTTTCCGAGAAACAAACACATTTTATACACTTGATTGATCAGATCCATGTACCGCATTTTCCGGAAAAACAAACAGGTTTACTGCGAAACAAACAATTTTTATACAATTTATCGATTCATGTGCCGCATTTGGGGAGAAACTAATGAGTTTTATACAGTCGATTGATTTGCGAGCCAGATTTTTCAGAGAAATAAACAAGTTCCTTACAGTCGATTAGTTCATTTGGCAGATTTTGCAGAGAACCAAACAATAAACTTAAACGTTGATTGATTCAAGTGCCAGATTTCGCAGAGAAACTAACAATAAACTTAAAAAGTTGATTGATTCAAGTGCCAGATTTTGCCGAGAAACTAACACATTTATACAGTCGATTGATGCATGTACCAGATTTTCCAAAGGATCAAACAAGTTTCATACTCTCGATAACCTAATATCTGCATTTCGATAGGAACCAACACAGTTATCGTAGTCGACTCATCCATATGCCAGATTTTCCGGAGAATAAAACAAGTTATCACACACGAGAGATAACGTGCAGCACTTTCCAGATAAACAAACACGTTGTATCAAACAATCAATTGATTGGCGCGCAGAAGAGAGAAATAACAGAGGCAGTTGAAGCGGTACCTTTTGGATGATAGCAACCCAAGACGATGGACGGAGACGCGCGACGCAGGTTCCGAGAGTGCCTTCCTCGAGCTTTGAAATTTCTTCCTCTTGGATTCCATCGGTCTTCGTCGCCATTGATTCTCAGATGCCGATAGAAGAAACAACGCTTTCGATCGGAACGATATCACGAATTTTCACTATGAGTTCTCCGATTAGTTTCCCTTTCTGTTCTTCCTTCTTTTTAGGAAGGCCTCGTTTGTTATGGTTTCACTTAGATGGAACTCTGAGCTTTCTCTCAATTCCTTGCGACTTATTTTACTCTATTTATATAATTTATAATATATTATATTATACGAATTTACTTAATAAAAATATTAAAAAAAAAAAAAAGACCGTTATTGCATAAATACATTAATCTTTATAAATTCATTAATTAATAAGATTAATATTTCAAAAGATGATCGTATACAAGAGAGCAAATGTTTAATATCACATATTCTTGTATGGAAGAGCTCGACTTTTTACTTACATGAGCAATAATGCATGTTGCAATTAATTCAACGTGCTCTAAAATGTTGAATTCGTTACTTGAACGACGATGTCTTTGCCTCTCGTTAGTCTAAAAATAGATTTAGTTTATGGCTTGATCATAAGCATAATTATATCTGCCGACACGACTATATATCTATAGCAATTGTTGTCCGTAAGGTTTATGAAAATTGATCGAGTTTAATTCATTAATTTTATATCATTAAAATTTATAATCTATTGGTCCTGAAAACTTATTGTTAATTTGTATGGACGGAAAAACTCGAATTAATATTTAATATATTTAATATGAAGTTTTTAAATTAATATTTCATAAAAAAAAATTATTATATTTGACCAATTAAATATTAAAATAACATTACATAAATTCATTTAAATATGATGTAGATAAAAAAAAAATACATTTTAAATATATTATTTTATATGTAAGTGATTTTCAAATAGATTTACGAGGTCATTCGTCTGTATAGAGAGAAACTAAACATTTTTTATGATGTAAAAACATTTTTTTAATAGATGTGTTTTGAAATAGTAACATTGATTCGGGCCAAAACTATATTATTGGTGGTTGTTTCATTGAGAAATGATCGATTTAATACAACAAAATGTATAATATATTAATTAAAATTTATTTTTTTTAGGTTTTAAGATGTAAAGTGATGCGAGGAGAGTGCTCAATAACGTATATTTTATGTCAGTTGAATTATATATTAAAATTTAATAATTTAGTAAATAAAAAATGAATCGCAAAAAGAGGAAAAAAAAATGAAATACCTGCGATGGGAGAAACTGTAGGGATCAAGAACATGTCACTTGGGCAATTACAAAGCTATGCCCTAACTTGAGCAAGAATCGGTTGGGCGCAACGATTGCGAAGAACAAGGAGACGACAACAAGTGGTTCCGATCCCAATAATTTAGGGAAAACGGGGGATTATTAAAGGCGGAAGAAAATGGAAGAGGAGGAGAAGAGATTTGGGGCCTAATCGAGATTATTCCAAAACCTAATCCAATCAAATCAACGCTCCAGAAGAAATGGCAGACAATGGCGTAGACTCAGCCGAGTGCGAGAGGATTTTCAAGCGATTCGATGCGAACGGCGACGGGCAGATCTCGGCGACGGAGCTCGGCGACGCATTGAACGGAATCGGAGTGAGCTCTGAAGATGCGAAGAGGATGATGGACGCCATTGATAAAGATGGCGACGGCTTCATTTCGTTCCAAGAATTCTTCGAGTTTGCCAAGGATAATCGCGCTTTGATGAAGGATTTTGCCAAAGCCTTTTAGATTTCTTTTTTTTTCCTTTTTATTTTTTTTTTTCTTTTATGGCTACAATGAAGAATTAATATCACATAAAATCATACTAAATATGTTTTTATTTATTTCTCTTTATTATGAAAAAATAAAAAAATTATTTTACTTTTAAGACCCCAACATCTAATTTTACCCTGGCTCTAATATTCAAGGAGAGTATCTTCATCCTCTTTATTTACTTTTACCATGTTTAGTTATCGATCTAAACATGTGTCTCTTTATTTATTTTTTTTACCCTTTCAATTACAAAAATTAAATATTTTAATACAATTCGACATTCCAATAAAAACAAAACTGATTTCATATTTTATTTCAATTAATTCTATATCTCACTTATAAACTTTAAAAATACAAAATATATTTAGCGATACAATTCCACCTATATTGGTTGGGGAGGAGAACAAAACATCTTTTATAAAAGTGTGGAAACCTTCTACCAATAGACTCGTTTTAAAGCGTCTTTTATAAGGGTGTGGAAACCTTTTTCCAATAGACTCGTTTTAAAGCGTTGAGGAGAAGCTCGAAAAGGAAAGTCCAAAGAAGATAATATATCTAGCGGTGGGTTTGGTTCTCAATAGTGCTCATAAAATTCCAACAACAAAAACCGAAGTTATAACACATTCCATCCCTTACTTATAAACTTTAAAAACATAAAAAATACTCTCATATTCGTTGGAAAGGGGAACGAAGTATAACTTATAAGTGTGTGGAAACCTCTTCCTAACAAGCGCGTTTTAAAACCGTGAGCCTGACGGCTATAGTTAACAGAGCTAAAGTTGACAATATATATTAGCGGTGAGCTTAGTCTAACAAATGGTATCAAAACTAGTCATCAGGCGATTTGAGGATGCTGGGTCTCCAAGAAGATGGATTGAGAGATCCCACGTTAGAGAGTGGAGAGGGAAAAGCCCTGATAAGGGTATGAAAACCACTCCCTAACGCGTTTTAAAACCGTGAGGCTAATGACTATACTTAATGGGGTTAAAGCAGACAATATATATTAACAGTGGGCTTGGACTGTTACAAAATGGTATCAAAACCAGTCATTGGGCTGTGTGCTAGCGAGGACGTTGGGTCCCCAGGGGTAGATGTTGAGGATTGTTGGGAATTCCAAGACTCAGTCTCCCATGGTATCAATATATATTAACGATATATATACGAGGCTCAGTCTCCCATGGTATCAATATATATTAACGATATATATACGAGGCTCAGTCTCCCATGGTATCAATATCTTACAAATGGTATCACTATACATTAACGATCACAAGAAGTATCTTATACTGATACGAGAATTCCAAGACTCAGTCTCCCATATTCAATTATCGTATATCTTTACTTATTTTTACCTATTCTGCAATCGATATAGCTCTGTTTCTTCCTTTATTTACTTTTACAAGTTAAACTTAAAATATTTCTTCGTCGGTCTTTATTTACTTTTATAAGTTCGGTTCAGATATAACCTGTTCAGTTACATAGATACAACCTGTTCAGTTCAGTTACATAGATACAACTTGTTCATTTTTATTTACTTTTACAAGATCGGTTCAGATGCATAAAATCAAAAAATATATATATATATATTTGGTATATTTAAAAAATTGAAAAGGTATTTAGTAGAATGAGGAATGGATACCAACATTGAGTTGCTTATAGAGTTTTGCTACCCATTACAAATTATATTTATATCACAGTGAAACAAAGAAGGTTCAAACAAAAGTTTAATATTTTAATACAATTCCACACCCAATCATACCACAAATGGGAAATATTGTAAGCAAATAAACATCTTTTATCAATAGTGCCCATGACAGTCCAATAAAAACAAAACTTATTTCATATTTTATTTCAAACAAATTCAATATCTCACTCAACTTTAAAAAATTAAAAAAATACTCACTCTCGTGTACCGCCCCCAAGAATATGGGGTCCCCATATTGGAGAGTGTGGAAACCTTTCTTGTAGATTTGGGTTGTTACAAATGGTATAAGAACCTGTCATCAGTCGAGGCTCAATCCCCACATTGGAGAGTGTGGAAACCTTTTAGCAGTGCGCTGAGCTGTTACAAATGGTACAAGTACCGGTCTCGGAGCAGAGCTCGGGACCGACTGCATCTGGCCCATTTGCAACTTCAGCTGGTGGGGCTGATGAAGATGACCTCTACAACTAGTATGTCATTTAGGTTCCAACCCCATTTGTGTTTAGACTCAATAGTATGATATTACTGGTTTAACTGCTTCTCATGGATTTGCTTTTGGTTGGACATTCTAAATCCAGTCCCACGTTGGTTAATTTAGTGGAAGACTAGGGGTTTATAAGTGAGGTTTATAAGTGAGGAATACGCCCAAAGCAAAGTTATAAGAGTTTATGCTTAAAGTGGACAATATCATAGTGGAGAGTCGTAATTCCTAACAAAGGAAAGGAGTTGGGGTTCGGTGTGCTGGCGAGAATGTTGGGTCTCTAATAAGACTCAATCCCACGTTGGAGAGTGTGCAAGCCTCTCTCTCTTAAACGTAAACTTGGACAGTTACAAATGGTATCACAACCGGTCATCAAGAAGTATACCAACGAGGATGTTGGGTTCCCAATGGAACTCAAGGGGTTCGGTGTGCCGGCGAGAACGTTGGGTCTCCAATAAGATTCAATCCCCACATTGGAGAGTGTGCAAGCCTCTCTCTCTTAGCGGTGAACTTGGACAGTTACACATGGTGACACAACCAGTCATCAAGCAGTGTGCCAAATGAGGATGTTGGGTCCCCAATGGAACTCAATCACCACATTGGAGAGTATGGAAACCTCTCGGTTAGAGAGGGAAACGAAGCCATTCCATATAGTGTACGGAAACCTTTCCCTTATTTGGAGAGGAGACGAAGCGTGAAACATCACCTACCAGGTGAAACAAACAAACAAATTAGGTTATTTTACACAACTTGCAGATCAAAAACAGATAAGAACTCTATAAACTTGATTTAATATACATTAAGTGGGAAAAAAAGTGATCATGGTGACCTGCCACAAGAGTGTTAAAAAATGATAAAAAGTTAGCCAAATTATTGAGTGGTAGTTCAAATCATTCCTCAAATGGTCACCCAAATTCACTATAAAACACTTCTATTAGCCTCAAGTTGTCACCACAAAACAAAATGAGCCGAACTGATAGCATTTGGGTAAAGGTTCCGCTGAAGTCTTCACCAGAGAAGTACTATGACTTCTTCAGGAACCATATGGGGGATATGGTCAATCTGTTACCTCAGTATTTTAGCAGCATTCAGCTTGTGGGAGGTGCAAAGTTCTCTCCTGACTGCATTATACAGTTCAAATACAGCCTCGGTAAGAGACTATCTATTATCTACGTTATCGTTTAGTTTCATTTTAGTTTCTATTTTAGTCTCGAAACTTTTAAAAACATAACGGAGTTTCTTTTCTTTGAATATGAACGAACGAACAAACGAACGAAATAGGAGGTCGATCATTATCAGCAAACGTAAAGATCAAAGCTGTGGATGATGCGAAGAAATTGTTGGCTTATAATGTTATTGAAGGAGATGTTCTAAAGCATTACAAAGTGTTTGAAGTAAGAATGGAAGTTGTTAATGGAGGGACAAGCAAAGGAGGAGGTGGGAGCTTTGCAAAATGGAGCGTTGTGTTTGAAAAGGCAAATGAAAACGTGGCAGCACCAGAAGACTACCTGGAATGGTTTGTCAAGATTTCCAAAGGCGTTGATGCTTACTTTTACAAGAACTAAAACCCTAAAACAATCAAGTGAGCTAAGCTCTTAGGCTGTGTATCAACTTGGTTTGTTCTTAAATAAAGAGTATGCACTCGTGCATATCATGTTGGTTTGATAGCTAGTAGTTAAATAAATAGGTAGCATATCATATCGCGAGTGAGGTCATCGGGTGTTGAATCTAGATTTCAAGTCTTGGACAAGTGACACTATATTTTTAGGATTTGATAACATTAAAACAAACCGAAAATGATGAGAGGATAAAGCTAACGATGAACTGAAAAAGTTTTAGTTACTTTCCTTACAAAAGTTGATTTCATGGAAGTTATTTTACTCATCGAACAAATTTCCAAAGTTTTTAAAGATCTAAGACATGCAAGTAAAATGAATAGCGATCAATAGATACGAAGGAGAGGAGAGGGTATAGAATGGAACTAGATGGATGCTTACATTAGTGGTTGAGGTGACAAGGGAGAATGTCGTAGTCACAATCTGGAATATGCATAAAGTGATCGCTTTTTCTCCTGAGTTAATTTAGGAAGAGAGATAGATGGGGCAACTATCTTAGGGGCCGTACCCAACCTATCTCGACCAACATCACAGTCGCTCTCCCTCCCTATGAATGGAAAGATGCCTAACTTTTTTGTCTCTCTCTCGGGAGCTAATTCAGTAAGAAACCATATGATTTAGGGATGAACAAAGAATTATATGCTCTTTATCGTTCGACGATAGGAATAGGTGGAAGTGAGACCTGAAACAGGGAAGAAATTGATGTAAAAATAGTGTAGCATTGAACCGCTGCTAGCTTGCATAATGAGTGAGTCGGGAGGGAGGAAAAGTGTGATATCCCACATTGGTTTGGTTGGGGGAAAAGAACGAAACATTATTTATAAGGGTGTGGAAGTCTTTCCTAGTAGACGCGTAATGGGGAAGCCCTTAAGGGAAAGCCCAAAAAAACCTTGAGGGGAAGTTTTGAAGGGAAATCCCAAAGAAGACAATATCTGGATAAGCACCGATTCTGCTGTGTAAACTCTGAAAGATGCGTTTTAAAGCTTTGAGGGAAAGCCCGAAAGGAAAAGCTCAAAATTTCAGCATTGTTTTGAATAAACAATCAAGAAAATCATTTTCACCTTCAAAATTGTGCGGGACTCTATATCTCGACCGACGCCGGGCCAACTACTTTTGAGGCCCTACCCAACCTATCTCGTCCAACACCCCTCTCCCGAGATCTACGAACCTAACTCATTAGGGATTAGGGATTCTCTTTTATCCTCTTGTAAGAAATGCTTCGTTCCCCTCTCCAAGTAATGTGGGACCTCACAATCCACCCTCCTAAGGGCCAGCGTCCTCGTTGTCTGGCTCTAATACCACTTGTAACAACCCAAGCCCACTGTTAGTAGATATTGTCCGTTTTAGCCCGTTACGTATTGTTGTTAGCCTCACGGTTTTAAAACGCTTCTACTAGGAAGAGGTTTCCACACCCTTGTAAAGAATGCTTCGTTCCCCTCTACATATTTCAGAGCTCCTGTTGGTTGGAGAAGGGAACGAAGCATAACCTTTATAAGGGTGTGGAAACCTCTCCCTAGCAGACTCATTTTAAACCCGTGAAGCTGACGACTATACGTAACGGGTCTTTGTTAGCGGTGAACTTGGGCTATTACAAATGGTATCACAACCAAGTCATCAAGGCAGTGTGTTAGTAAAAACGTTAGGTCCCCAAGGGAAGTGGATTGGTATCAGAACCAAGTCAACGGGGCAGCGGACCAACAAAGACGTTAGATCCCCAAAAGGGGTGGATTGAGAGATCCTACATTAGTCATCGCGACAATATGCCAGTGAGGACGCTGGGTCTCCATGGAGGTGGATTGAGAGATCCCACGTTAGAGTTGGATTAGTATCAGAACCAAGTCATGGGGGCATTGGACCAGCGAGGACATTAAGTCCCCAAGAAGGGTAGATTGAGAGATCCTACATTAGTCATCGCGGCAGCGTGCCAGCGACGACATTGGGTCCCTAAGGGGGTGGATTGAGAGATCTCACATTAGAGTCAAATTGGTATCAATACAAGTCATGAGGGCAGTGGGCCAGCAAGGACATTGAGTCCCCAAGGGTGAATTGAGAGTTCCCACATTAGTCATCGAGACACTATGCCTATGAGGACATTGAGTCCCGAAAGGGGTGGATCAAAAGATCCCATATTAGAGAATGTGGAGACCTCTTTTGTTGGAGGGAACGAAACATTTCTTATAAGGATGTGGAAACTACTCCCCGACAGACACACTTTAAAACTGTGAGGCTCTCGCTCTCATAAACAAACAAACAACATTTCATGGAGGTATTGTTGATTGGATTGAGCTAACAAACAAACAAATTACATTATTTTACACAACTTGCAGATCTACAACAGATAAGAACACCATAAACTTGATTTAAAATACATTCAGTGGCAAAAAAAAGTGTTCATCATGACCTGCCACAACAGTGTTAAAAAATGTTAAAAAGTTGGCCAAATTATTGAGTGGCAGTTCAAATCATTCCTAAAATAATCACCCAAATTCACTATAAAACACCTCTATTAGCCTCAACTTGTTGTCACCCCAAAACAAAATGAGCCAAACTGATAGCATTTGGGCAAAGTTTCCGCTGAAGTCTCCACCTGACAAGTTCTATGGCTTCTACAGGAACCATGTAGGGGATTTGATCGATCTGTTCCCTCAGTATTTCAGCAGCATTCAGTTTGTGGAAGGCGAAAAGTACTCTCCCGACAGCGTTATACAGTTCAATTACCGCTTCGGTAAGAAACTATCTACGTTACTATTTTAGTCTCGAAACTTTTAAAAATATAACGGGTTCGCTTCTTTGAATATGAACGAACGAACGAACGAACAGGCAGTCAATTATTATCGGCAAATATAAAGATCAGAGCTGTGGATGATGTGAAGAAATCGTTGGTTTATAAAGTTATTGAAGGAGATATTCTAAAGCATTACAAAGTGTTTGAATTAAGAATTGAAGCTGTTAATGGAGGGATAAGCAAAGGAGGAGGTGGGAGCTTTGCAAAATGGACCATTGTGTTTGAAAAGGCAAATGAAAATGTGGCAGCACCACAAGACTACCTGGAATGGTTTGTCGAGGTTTCCAAAGGCGTTGATGCTTACTTATCCAAGAACAAGAACTAAAACTCTAAAACAATCAAGTGAGCTAAGCTCTTGGCTGTGTATCAACTTGGTTTGTTCTTAAATAAGAAATTATGCATGAACTATTAAAACATCGTATCTTTACGACGCTGTTGATTGTATCGAGATAAACTTCAAAGAATATCACAATATTGTACCACATATCCCATCTTGATATGTAAACAGAGACGTACAAATAGTGACTCGATCCAAAACTAAATTCGTATGGTTGCAACGACATGTATAAAGGCATGTTGTTCGTAGGTTGTGGGCATACTTACGATAGCTAACAAAGGTGCTATAACAGCCCAAGCTCAATGCTAGTAGATATTGTTCATTTTGGCCTGTTACATCTCGTCGTTAGCCTCACGATTTTAAAATGCGTATACTAAACAAAGGTTTCCACACCCTTATAAGGAATGTTTTGTTCCCCTCTCTAACCAATGTGGGATTTCATAATCCTCCCCCTTAGGGGACCAGCGTCCTTGTTGACACAACGCCTGATGTCTGACTCTGATACCATCTGTAACAGCTCAAGTCCACCGCTAGTAGATATTGTCCGTTTTGGCTCGTTACGTATCGTCATTAGCCTCACGGTTTTAAAACGCGTCTACTAGAGAGAGGTTTCCACACCGTTATAGGGAATACTTCGTTCCCCTCTCCAACCAGTGGAATCTCACAATCCACCCCATTTAGAGGACAGCATCCTAGCTAGCACACGCCTGATGTCTTGTTTTGATACCATTTGTAACAGCCCAAGTCTACTGCGGGTAGATATTGTCCATTTTTGCTCGTTACGTATCACCGTCAGCCTCATGGTTTTAAAACGCGTCTACTAGGGAGAGATTTCCACACCCTTGTAAGAAATGCTTTGTTCTCCTCTCCAACCAATGTGGGATCTCACAATCCTCCCTCTTCGGGGCCAACGTCCTTGCTGACACAACGCCTGATGTCTGGCTCTGATACCATCTGTAACAGCCCAAGTCTACCGCTAGTAGATATTGTCCGCTTTGGCTCGTTACGTTTCGTTGTCTGCCTCACGATTTTAAAACGCGTCTACTAGGGAGAGGTTTCCACACCCTTATAGGGAATGCTTCGTTCCCCTCTCCAACCAGTGGGATCTCACAATCCAGCCCCTTTAGGGGCCAACATCCTCGCTGGCACAACGTTCGGTGTCTTGCTTTGATACCATTTGTAACAGCCCAAGTCCACCACTGGTAGATATTGTCCGTTTTGGCTCGTTATGTATCGCCATAACCCCTCAAAATTTTAAAATGCACCTACTAGAGAGAAGTTTTCACATTTTTATAAAAAATGTTTTGTTCTCCTCGAAAAACCGGACAAAGGTTTAACATTTTAATACAACTCCACGCACACTCATGCCACACAATGGGAAATATTGTAAGCAAATAATCATCTTTTAAGAGTGCGAACTCCATTACTCAACAGTGCCCATAACAAACCAACAACAAAAACAAAAGTGATTTCATATTCTATTTCAAACACATTCTATCTCACTTACAAATTTTAATAATATAAGAAATAGTCTCGACTTTTTTAAAACATTTAAAAAATACCCTCGTGTTTCTCGTATTTTAGAGCTCCCACTTTGATTGGAGAGGGGATGAAGCATAGCCCTCACAAAGACGTGGAAACCTCTCTTTAGCAACTTATTTTAAAACCGTGAAGCTGATGACTATATGTAACAAGCTCAAACATACCATATCTGTTAGTGGTGAACTTGGGTTGTTACAAATGGTATAAGAACTTGTCATTGGTTGGTGTGCCCGCGAGAACGTTGGGTCTCCAAGAGGGCTGAATCCCCACATTGGAGAATGTGGAAACCTCTCTTTGTTGGTGGTAGACTTAGACGGTTACAAATGGTATCACAACTAGTCATCGAGCTGTGTGCTAGCTAGGATGCTGGGTCCCAAGGAGACTCAATCCCTACATTGGAGAGTGTGGGAACCTCTCTCTGTTAGTAGTGGACTTGAACTGTTACAAACGGTATCACAACCTGTCATCGGGCGGTGTGCCCGTGAGAACGTTTGGTCCACAAGGGGCTCAATTCCCATATTTGAAGAGTGTGGAAACCTCTCTCTGTTAGCGGTGGACTTAGATGGTTACAAATGGTATCAGAACCTGTCATCAGGTGGTGTACCCGGGAGAACGTTAGATCCTCAAGGGGGCTCTATCCCCACATTGGAGAGTGTGGAAACCTCTCTCAGTTAGCGGTGGACTTGGAAGGTTACAAATGGTATCACAATCAATCATTGGCGATGTGCCAACGAGGATGCTAGGTCCTCAAGAAGGCTCAATCACCACATTGGAGAGTGTGGAAACCTCTCCCTAGGTTAGAGAGAGAAACGAAGCATTCTTGATGTGGAAACTTCTCCCGTGTTAGGAGAGGGGAACGAAACATTCCGTATAGGGCGTAGAAACCTCTCCCTTACTTGAAGAGGGGACGAAACATGCCACATTACTTATGAGCGTGTGGAAATCGAGACATTGTTGGGTGGATTGAGCGTGGATCAACAAACAAATTAGGTTATGTTACACAACTTCCAGATCTACAACAGATCAGAACACTATAAACTTGATTTAAAATACAGTCAGTGGGAATAAAAAGTGTTCGTTGTGACCTGCCACAACAGTGTTAAAAAATGTTAAAAAAGTTGGCCAAATTATTGAGTGGCAGTTCAAATCATTCCTAAAATGGTCACCCAAGTTCACTATAAAACAATTCGATCACGTACGAAGCTGTTGAAGGAGACATACTGAACCAATATAAGTTATTCAGGTCGAAGTTTGGAGCCATCAACAACGGAGAAAACGGAGGCGCCACCCAAAAACTTACCTGGATTTGATGCTTCTAAGATCTCAACTGGAGTTGATGCTTACCTTGGTGTCCACTGATAAACCAGGCCTTTGGTGTGTGCTATGTTGAATAAAGGGAGCAATTGTTGGTCACACTCATTGCTCTTCCCCATGTCTATGCATATCTATGTATTGTTATGCTTATATCCATGTATTGTTATGCATGTTTCCTTTCACCTTCCACAAATGTTTGAAGTTTTTAGTTCAATTCCAAGAATAAAAATAAGTTTTATTAATTATAGCCTCGTTCCAGATCTCACATCGATTTGAGAGGGGAACAAGTGGTAGCGAGGACACTGGATCCCAAACGAGGTGAACTGTGAGGTCCCACGTCAATTGAAGAGTGAAACGAAACATTCTTTTAAGGGTGTGAAAATCTCCGCCACTGGAAGGTAGATGGTGAGATCTCACGTCCGTACCGGTAGATAATTAATTAAAAATATACTTAACTAATTAATTAAAAAATAAAATAAACGCGCTTTTCCACGAATACGCTCGACCACATTTAATAATAATAATTTTTTTTTTTTTTTGGTGAAACTTCAATTTCATAAAAAAATTATTATTTCAAAAATACTCCAAAGTTAACGGTAGTTTTTAATATTTTAAAAAAGTTATATATTTTTTAAACTTTTTAATTTTTTTTTTTTTTTTTTGCGAGGTATTTTTTAAAATTTTATAATTTATACGTATTTTTTATAATTTAGTATAAATTTATTAAATTTTCTATACTGCTTTAATTTTAAAATTTATTGAAGCAATTTTTTCGAAAAAGGAGAAAATAAAAACTTTCGGAAACAGCATTAATTTAATTCACGCGGGAAAAAAGTCACAATCAGGTGCGCTCAGGACCACGGAAACTTGATTTTGAAAAGGGCAGCCAATGACCTGCCCGGCCTGCCACTTAATTTGTGAACAACGTCTTGTGGATCTCACCCTCCAATGCGACGTGGCAGCATTTTAATGGTTGTGGATCAACTTTGAGTCTAAATCATTTAAATTTTTTTTTTTAAAAAAAAACCTATCAAATAAATATATAATAATAAGTGGTAAGTTTAATGCCCTAATTTTTGTGACTCTTATTACGTGGTTTCTTGGATTGGTTCGTGATTTGATTTTATCGGTTATTTGAATTTTATTTATCTCTCGAACATATTAGATAATAAGTTGAATTATTATTCGATATTAATTGATATAAATCCTTTATGCATGCATTTTTTAAGATCTAAATACTCGATCTGTTATGTAGAAGCATTTCCGTAGAAGTTAACGCAGTTAATGAGACAATGTTCCCAGTAGTTCAGCTACTAGAACGTTGTACCTATAAATAAATAAAATTGACCCATAATTCATTTTAGAGGGTGGATTGAGAGATCCCACATTAGAGAGTGTGAAAACTTCTGCCTTCATTGGAGAGGGAAACGAAGTATTACTTATAAATTTGTGAAAAATTTTCCCGAGCAAAGTTTTCAAGTTTAATTCTACATTAATAATTGCAAAATGAAATATTAAAGTTTAAAGCATAGCCACACAGAATTCAAATACGAGGGTTAATCTTCGTACAATAAAAAAGAAAAGCAAGACAACAACACGGTATTCTTCAACTTGTAGAATCAAACAAATTTCCAAAGTTAATAAATATCCGAGTAAAATGGATAGCGATGAATAGATACGAAGGGGAGGACAGGGTATAGAAAATAAAACTAGATGAAGGCTTTCATTCGCGAGAAAGTTGTAGCCACAATTTGGAACATGCGTGAAGTGAACCGTTACTTGCTTGCATAATGAGTGAGCTGGGAAAGGGGAAGAGCTAGCTGACTTTATATCTACCGTTGGGGCCCTACTGTTAGGAATCACGACTCTCCACAATAGTATGATATTGTTCACTTTGAAGAACATAAGCTCTCATGACTTTGTTTTGGGCTCTTCCAGAAGACTTCATATCAATAAAGATAGTATTCCTTATTAATTAACTCGTGATTTTTCACTAAATTATCTCGACCAATACTCTAAAATAGTGAATTTGGAATAGTTAAATCTCTCCCGGGTTCTACGAACCCGAGAACCGAGATTCTCTTCTATCCTCTTAATAGCTTTCGTTTACAAAAATGGAAAGATGCCCAACTTTTTTTATGCTACAAAAGATTATAAGAACCATAGAAACTAAAGATGAAGAATTTGAAGTGGTCACATAAACAAGTTGCGAGATTCTAAGAGCTTCCATATAAGCTCTCCAATTTGGCTTCTCCAAAATGCATATTTTCATTACAAAATGGCTCAAATTTCCCAAGTCTCTGCTGATGTTAAAATACAGTCTTCAGCTGACAAATTCTATGCTTTCTTTAGGCACAAAATGCACCATTTGCCTCGAATATTCTCTAAGAATCTCCACTGTTGGATGATGGAAGTCCCACATCGACTAATTTAGGGTGTGATCATGGGTTTATAAGTGAGGAATACTAACTCCATTGGCATGAGGCCTTTTGGGGAAGCCCAAAGCAAAGCCATGAGAGCTTATGCTCAAAGTGGACAATATCATACCATTGTGGAGAGTCGTGTTCCTCTAACATGGTATCAGAGCCATGCCCTAAACTTAGTCATGCCAATAGATTGGTAAATCCTCAAATATCAAACAAAGAACTCTTAAAGAAAAGGAGCTAAGCCCCTCCTCGAAGGCCGTCAAAAATGACTAAGACTCCAAAGGAGTCGAGCCTCGATTAAGGGGAGGCGCACTTTGTTCGAGGGGAGGTGTTGGATGATGGAAGTCCCACATCGACTAATTTAGGGTGTGATCATGGGTTTATAAGTGAGGAATACTAACTCCATTGGCATGAGGCCTTTTGGGGAAGCCCAAAGCAAAGCCATGAGAGCTTATGCTCAAAGTGGACAATATCATACCATTGTGGAGAGTCGTGTTCCTCTAACATCCACAGCTTTGAATTCCTCGAAGGAAATGACATCTCTCCTGGCTCCCTCATGCACTGGTCTTACGACATTGGTACGACTCCGTTCGGTTTTGTGTTTTTGTTTTTGAAAATTAAGCTTAATACTCGTTTGTTTCTTTGTTCGGTTAGTTGGGCCGGCTAAAATGAAGGCAAAAGTGGCAGATGTCGATGAAGAAAACAAGTCGATCACGTACGAAGTTGTTGAAGGAGACATATTGAGCCAATACACCTTATTTAGGTCGAAGTTCCGAGCCTACGACGACGTAGAAAACGGAGGCGCCATCGTGAATTGGTCGTTCGAGTTCGAGAAAGCCAACGAGAACATCCCGTCCCCTGAAGCTTACCTGGAATTTGTTTCTAAGATCTCAATTGGACTTGATGCTTACCTTGCTGTTAACTGATGAACAACAAGGCCATTGGCACTGTGCTATGAATAAAGGGAGCCATTGTTGATTGCTTCCCCATCTCTATGTATCTCTATGTATCTCTATTTAACGTTCCATAAATATTTGAATTTTTAGTTCAAGTCTAAGAACAAAAACATGTTTTTAATGATTATGGTCTCGTTTAATAACTATTTGACTTTGACTTTGAATTTTTGAAAATTAAATTTAAAATTAACCATATAAGTAGTTTTTAATATTCGGTGAATATCATACAAATTTATAATTTATAAGTAGTTTATATAATTTAGCATAAATTTATTAAATTTTCTATACTGCATTAATTTTAAAATTTATTGAAGCAATTTTTTCGAAAAAGGAGAAAATAAAAACTTTAGGAAAAAGCATTAATTTAATTCACGCGGGAAAAAGGTCACAATCAGGTGCACTCAGGACCACGGAAACTTGATTTTGAAAAGGGCAGCTCAATTACCTGCCCGGCCTGCCACTTACTTAATTTGTGAACAATGTCTTGCGATCTCACTCTCCAATGCAACGTGGCAGAATTTTAATGGTTGTGGATCAACATTGAGTCTAAATCATTGTAGAAAAAAAATATAATAATAAACCTATCAAATAAATATATAATAATAAGTGGTAAATTAATGCCCTAATTTTTGTGGCTCCCGTATTCTTAGGTTTGGTTGGATTGATTCGTGATTTAATTTTATCGGTTATTTGAAATTTATTTATCTCTCGAACGTATTAGTTAATACATTGAATTATTATTCAATATCAATTAATATAAATCTTATATGCACGTATATATTAGAATCTAAATACTTTGATTCTTGTGGAAGCTAACACAATTAATGGGACAATGTTCCATGTGATTGAGCTACGGAGAACATTGTATCTATAGACCCATAATTAATTTTAATAAGTTGTTATATTATTTTATCAATTTTATTATTTTTATTTATTTTAACGAAAAATATGTTGATAAAAATTAAGTTTTTTTCCGCTAAAATTTTAAAATAACTAATAACGGTTGGAAAAATAATAATAAGAAATAAATAGTAGTTAATACTCTTAACATTCGTACACTGTCACTTACCGGATCACCGCCTGCAATAGCGCGAGGAAACCGCGTGGAAGGTTTCGACTCCCTCTCTCTATATATATCTGTAGCAAATCTCTCAATCGGAAAGGAAGAAAATCGGGAAAGTGTTTTTGTTTTGAATTTTGTTTTTCTCTCTCTCTCAATTCAAATTTAATCTATTTGATCCTTCGTGAAGCTTTTATGCCTATGGCGAAGACGTCGGTTTCAAATCCAAGCTCCCCAAATCCTGGAGGAGCCTTGGGCTCCATGGACGAGGTTATCATGGTCTTCAAGAAGTTTGATAAGAACGGCGATGGCAAGATTTCCATCAAGGAGCTCGCTGCCGCCCTTGGGGAACTTGGCGGCAAGATCTCTGACGATGAGATCCGCCGCATTATGTCGGAGATTGACAAGGACGGTAATGGATTCATCGACCTAGACGAGTTCGCCGAGTTTCATCAGAACTCTTCTTCTACTGGCGGAGGTAGCAAAGATCTGCAAGACGCTTTTGATCTGTACGATGTCGATAAGAACGGCCTAATCTCGGCCAAGGAGTTGCACTCTGTTCTCAAGCGCCTCGGTGAAAAATGTAGCCTCAAAGATTGTTGCCGGATGATCAGTTCCGTCGATGTTGACGGTGACGGCCATGTAAATTTCGAGGAGTTCAAGAAGATGATGACTCGCTCATAGTCGTCTTCGTCGGTAGAGGTAGTTTCAGAATGAAATCAAAATAGTTTAGAATTTTGAAACAAAATCTGGTACTCTCAGTCGCTTGTTAGTGTACAGTTTGTGATTCTATATCTATCTGGCTTATCTTGATCATCCTCTTGCCATCTGTAACCGATTAGGGTACCAAAAAACAAATTATCCGATTCTAGATCTTAATCAGAGATCCTATAGTTCTTAAAAAAAAAAAAAAAAAAAATTATCAGTTAATATCTGTCTCTGATTGATTGAGATGCTCTGTTTCTGATAAGGATGAATTCAAAGTTCTCGCAGTAATTTTTAGAATCCGAAATTTGTTGAAGCTATTGAAGAACTGACTGCTGTTTGTGCTGGTTGATTGATTTCGGGCAATGATTTGGAAATATTTTCAAAATTTGCATCAAATTGGCATGTAACTCAAAATTTAGCGATGAAAATTCCTTGCGTGATAGACTAAGCAAGTATATACCTCTATTCCCGAATCGTTTCAGTTATTCTGAATTTTGTTTTTAATCTTTTAAATTTCTCGAACACGTAGAATTTTGATGATGAAAAAGTTGAATCTCACAGATCTTGAATGATTATAAATTAGATAAAGAAAAGAAAAGAGTACTGTTGAACCACGGGGGAAGTATGGTCAAAGTTCTTGAGAGGTAATTGTGGAGGTGGTGTTGCTAGGAGGCGAACACGGAGGGTTGTTTGGACATCGGCTGTTTGTGGGAGCGGTGATAGGGACTTTGCTTCGTCGTTAGGTTAAAGCATGAGTGAGGCATAGGGTGTAGGGCATGTACCTTGCCTTTTAAGCTCCCTTTGCGTGCTTGCTTCTTTGTCGAGGCCCAATCCCACCTTTCTAGTTGTCACTAATGTTTCTTTGTTTTCAATAATTAAAATTATTATTTGAATCCTATTACTCTATAGGTTGTCAAAAAAAAAATATATATATATATATATATATATATATATGAACAATGAGTTAAAATAAGCAAGAGACTTCTTTCGGAGTTATTCACTACTTTGAAAATTGGGGTTTCAATGGTAGGAATAAGTGGGAGTGAGACCCGCAGCAGAGAAGGAATTGATGCAAAAGCAATGTAGCTTGAACCGCTGCTTACTTGCATAATGAGTGAGTCGGAAAAGGGAAAGAGCTAGCTGACAATTCTGCAGTGTTGAACCGCTGCTTGCTTGCATAATGAGTGAGTCGGGAAAGGGAAAGAGCTAGCTGACAATTCTGCATTCTTTTTAACAAACAATCAAGAAATTCGCTTTCACTTTCGAAATTGTGTGGGGAAAGGGTGGAAGAGAGATAGATGGGCAACTACCAACACCCCGGGACAGTGAATTGGAATCTCTCTCGGGTTCTACTCAAATATGAATTCCGCGTGGAGAAGGTTTGCATTAGGCACCGCAGCCAACCGCCTCAATTCCATCTTCCACCCTGATATATGGCAAACGTACCCGGGGGCAAACTCTCTGTGCGAAGGTTGCGGACTCGTGTTCCCATTCTTCCCCATTTTAGAAATTGGGGTTGAGGTTGCAGACTCGTATTTCATGTTTAGAAAGATAGACGATGAAGAAAAAAAATTGTCCTCTCTAGGCTTTTCCCTTCGGACTTCCTCTCAAGGCTTTAAAACACGTCTACTTGAAGAAAGGTTTCCACACCATTATAAAGAGTATTTCATTCTCCTCCCTAAACAATATAGGAGTCTCACTCATCAAACAAATATTTTAAAGAATTCACTCATCAAACAAAGATTGAAATGTGTAACTTCAGCCATTCAAACTCTCACCCCAAAACATTCGAGAGAAATATAACCTAATATTATTATTATTTATTTTAGGTCTGTAACAGTGTAGAACCAGGAATACCAATCCATTTCAATTGCAGCTCAACTTCCCCACACTCCACATTTCTTAGCCTTACAAACATTTTTTGAGTAATTTCTCCATTTTCCCAAACGATGTAACTTTCTTCCGACAAACAATTGCTCTTGCTTGGTTGAATCGTTCTTACGATGGTTCCACTCTGAAGGTTATTTAGTTTCATCTTAACAACTTCCACGAACGGACGAGCATCGATTTCCGCATCGCCCATCTTATCATCTAGTGAGAACCGGTCCTTATCGTATACAAACTGTACAAATGAATCAAAACAACAATGTTATCAAACCATCATTTCATAGAGTACATGTGAAAAAAAAAAAGTTGGGCAATGTATTTCTTGCCATGGTGATCGGAAGATTTGGATCTTCGATTGATAGAGTTAGATCTTCGTTCCACTGCGGGTTAGTATTTTGCTTCACAACTCGAGTCTTCAACTTCTGTATCACGAAAAAAAAGTATGCACGAAAATTCAAATTTAACAAAAAATACTCAAAACTGTAAATGTAACCGAACAACTAGACAGATCAAGAAAGGAGAAAAGACCAGATCGCCCATCTTCAAAATAACATAAGGATCACTGCTATAAACATCTCTTATAGCAAGATTGATTCCTCTACACACATGAATTCTAAGTAGACCCATCCAATTCTCCATCTTTCAAACCTCAATGGTTCTTCTTAACCTCTAAGAATAAATAATATAGAGATTTGTGACCCTCTTTTTCTGTGGGCTATCAATTTCTTAATTTGGCTCATTTAAATTTGTATTTTATATTTTTTCGACCGTCAAATGAAGATTTAAATATGTGATTTTTATAACAACAGTCTAATATTTTTATGAGTCGGTCGAATTAGAGTTAGATTTCATGCTTGCCTGATATTGGAAAAAAAAAATATATATATATATATATATAATTAATTAATTAGTTTAAGTTTTTAGGTTTAGTAGCGAGAGTTACCGTGGTATTATTGGAACCTGGTAAGTTTCAAGGTCGAATCTTAATCGAGTCATTTTCTTACTTGTTAGGTTTCGTGTTAATTTTCTTAACCCCTAAGTTATGTTCGTGTTAATATTTAAAAGGCTCATACAATCAACTTGAAATGTTGACTTGTCGTCAATCTCTCATTTCAATAAAACGTGTCGTAATGAATATAAAATATTATAAAATCTTTTTATGGTATGCAATAACCTACTATATATACATACATATATATATATATATATATATATATATATATATATATATTTTGTTTTATAAGGTTGGAGTAGGAATTCATCTTTTGTGGTCAAAAAGGAAAATTACCACTAAAATAATTTGATATTTTTTAATAAAAAAATTTATTGAGTTTGTTTAATAAATATTAATTATTTAGGCTAATAATCATTTAAATTTAATTTTTTTACTTTTTTAAAATAAAGTTTATATATACTATTTTTATTTATGAGTCTCTTTATTTCGTTATTCATTTTTTAAGAAATTAAATAGTTTTGAAGTCTAAAATAAAATTGTTTCTATATTTTTTATTTAGCAAAAAACTTCAAATACTTTTATGAAAAATGAAAATGATAAGAAAATAAATAGAATTTCAAAAATAAAAAATTAAATAATTATCGCGCTAACACAAGTTTATTAATCATGTTCTTTTATTAGCATTTTTTTCTTTTATTTTGTTATCTAATATTCATATTAAAAAGTATATATGTGGTGACTTCAGCATATGTCACGTTATAATTTATTTAAACTAAAATAAATAAAATGGCTATATATATATATTTATTTATTTATTTATTATTATTATTATTATTTTAAATCCTTCAATGTTCTGAAAATAGTTAGAGTTGATATCCAAAAATTTAAGAACTAAAATGGTAATTTTGAAAGTTAGACAAAATAAAATGGAATGTAAATTAATGTGTCACGTGTAATAAGAGAAAGTATTATAAATTTTAATTTCGAAGAAGAATAATAAAATTACTTATTTTAAAATTTATAGTTTCATAAAATTATCTCTCAATCGGTCGCTAAAATATTTTTAACCCAATTGAAAAATCACTCATTTTTTCTTATTTAATATATTAGTTCAATAAAAAATTGTTACTGGACTATTAGTACTACGAGATTATCATATTTCCTTTGCTTAAACTATGTTTAAGTTAGGATCGAGACAAAGTGATCGTTAGTAAGTCGATCTATTTTTATGTCAACTGAATCGACTGACTAAAGTCAGTTGAACCAAACCATTCCTTCCTTTTTCTCTTCTCGCCTTGTCCTTTCCTCCCTTGAACCCGTCATCCCCTCTTTTCCTCTGCAGTCCATGCTCGACATTGAAATCTTCTTTGTCTAAAACCAATTCCGACCAACTGATGATCACTCCTATACTACGTCGAAGTCTGATATGAACCAAGAGACATCAATCATACAATATGCTTTAATGAAGATATGAAGAAAATATTGTTGAAATTATCAAAAGATATTTCAATTCATGCCACGTTGAATAAAATGAAGTTTCATGTTATAAATTTTGGGTGGATTACAATTTAGAGTTATTGTATTTCATTAATGTATTTTAAGACTTTTAATTTAATTTAATTTAGGTTACAATTATTAATTATGAGCATTAAATATGAATGTTACAACTTTTGGAATGCCTTTAGTAGGTTTATTTTGAGACTATATAAAGCTATGTATATTGTATTTGTAGAGAGACTTGGAAAATACAGTCAAATGAGCATTTGTGCTTTCTTTAGTCAATGGCTAAGTTTCTTTACAGTTCTATTTAGTTTAGGTTGCATGTAGAATCATTCAAGCTCAACATGATCAATCTTAGTTGTGGAGTGATTCGAATCTCAATCAAGTGTTCTTGCGTTGAGATATTTGATCAACAAGAATCATTCAAGCTAGACATGATCGATCTTGGTTGTGGAGTGATTCGAATCTCAAACAATGTTCTTGCTTTGAAATATTCGATCAACAAAGTAATCCAAATCTTACTTTCCTTGTAGTGATTCCTTATCTTATCAAAGCCACTTCATCTATACTATGTCTTCATCATTTCACTTAAAAGTGTAAGATGACATTAATCTACCAGACGATTACTAAAGCGTTATGAAAGTTTAACCCACGAGACAAAAAACTCATGGTAAATTATACCGAGAACGATCACGAGATTTTATTTAATATTATTCCAAAATGAAATTGTTCATGGTGGGGCACATCTAATTGATTGAGATAGGCATCACGGGTAGAATAATATAAATAAACTTAATAAATTATTCAATATTCAATGAAACAATATAACATTTTAAAAAATAATTAAGAGAGAACATCTAAAAAAATTAATTAAAATAATCACATTATTAGTTAAATTTGTTACATAAAAATGTATGTCACCCAATAAATAAATTTTTATTAAATTAGAAAAAACTCGATTAAAAATATTAAAATTACAAAAACAAAAGTTATAAATTTTGCAAATTGGTCCCTTTTCTTATCATCAAAGTGTCGGCAAGGTAGCGAAGGCTCACGTGGGTCCTTTTATTATTATTATTTATTTATTAAAATATCACAATTTTAAAATTTATTATATTTTAAACCTTATTCGATAATATTTAATATTGTTTTGTTTTTAAATAAATTAATCGTAAATATGCTTTTTAATGTACTTTTTATATATTTTTCAAAAATCATGTCAAGTTTTAAAAATTAAAAAATTTACTTTTCAAAATTGGAATGTTTTTTTTTAATGAAATTATTTAAAAAAATAAAAGTAGTAATTAAAATTAATATTTATTTATGAAAATATCGATAAAATATCAATTAATAAGTTATATTTATAAAATATTTAAATTAATAAATAAATAAAAAAAACACCTCATTCCAAATAAAGGAGACTTAGCCACAGAATTTTTATCCCAGTTTTCCTCTTCTCCTCCTCCTCCTCCTAATCTTCTTGCAATGGCGGCGGCGGCGATGATGGCGACGGTGGCGGCGATCCTAGTCTTGACACTGGCTGCAAGCAACGGCAATGCTGCTTCTCTAAGTCGTTCGAACTTCGGCAACGAAACCGACGCCGGTGCTCCATCCACGTGGTGCGACCGTCGCACCGAGGAGTGCCTTGTCGGAGATGACGACGTTGACGGCTCAGATTTTCTAAGCCTTGCTTTCGTTGATGTAAGTGGGATCTCTGGGCGGACTGGAAATCGGAACAGACCAGTATGCGATCGGCCGGGTAGAGCTAGCTGTCTTTACCCGAACCCTAGGACCTATACGGGAGAACATCCTGGCACATACAACCGCAACCGCCCATAATCCACCGGACCCTAGTAATTTGAAGCGGGTTATTTCGTTATCTACTGCTGGTTGTTGAATATTATTGGGCGTGAGTCCTACATTGGTTAATTTAGTAGAAGATCGTGTGTTTATAAATGGGGAATACTATTTCCATTGGTACAAGGTCTTTTGGGATACCTAAAGCAAAGCCACGAGAGCTTATGCACAAAGTGGATAATGTCGTACTATTGTAGAAAGTCGTGTTCGTCTAACACTTGTGTGGTTTGGATGTATCAGATCATTTTACTTTGTTTATGGTTTGGCTTCTACAAATTATGTAATTATTTTTGTTTTGTGGCTATTTTGACTTTCAATATCGGTCCGGGCATCAAATTAAGTCGATAGTAGTATCGAATCAATAGGTGCAATTGGATATTTTTAATAGGTCTAATTTGAGCACGATCACCATCAAACTTGCCATTGTGCGCTAATAAATTAAAAAAAATGTGTTGAAGATTCAAAAAAATTAATCTATTTTTTAAATAAAAATAATTGTAAACCTAATTGAAGTTGGGTTCGATGTTCTTCCACTAGTAAAAATTATTGTAAGTCTCAAAATTTTCTCTTTTAACGGAGACGCTCGATTAATCTATTAGAAACTCAGGTATAATTTTATTTTGAAGCATTTTTTTTACCATCTTCATAGTAAAAAATGATGGTTTTGGAGTTTTGACGGATATAGATGGGTGATATTGGCCATTTAGGCCTAAAAATCAAACTTAGATATCATGATTCGAGAAAAGTGAGCAAAAACGTGTAAAAAAAAAATCTATTTTTTAAGAAATTCCCGTTGCACAAAAATAATTGTTTTACGGTTGTTGATGCAGATGAGTGATAACGATCACTTTTACATTCGTTAGCACTGGAAACCAAGCTCAATGGTCAGAGGGTGATGTTTTAGACCGTGTTTAAAATCGTGAGGGGAGGAAAGTAAAAAAAAAACTCTATTTTGTAAAGATTTGTCGAGTTTTATTGTTTTTGTGTAGAAGCTATAAAATTGATTCAAATGCAGTTAGAACGGGGTCGAGTTTTGAAGAACAAAGACATAATTTGGCTAAATGCAGAGTCAAAATACATATAATATGTCGTCGCAATTGAGCCTAAATGAAACCTAGGGCTACAAAATTACAAAAAAAATATGCTCGGGATTAAAGTTTAAAGGATATTAATGGAAATTTAAAAAGTTTTAATGTATTTACTATTTTTTAGATTTTTTTTTAAAGTTGAAAAAGGATTTTTATACAATTTTTATTAATTAAACTTTTATTTATTAAGGTCATCCGAAACTCTTGGCGATACAATTCATTTTAGACACGGTGTAGAGCTTCGTTTCCGAAAAGATTACAAGAGCTTCTTGGAAGCCATAGCCACTGGATCATCAAAAGCTTCAATTAGGATTCAATTCCGGCTGTACACCCACGGAACTGCAAGCGTTGGGTGAGTTTGATGATTCCAATTTCTTTTCCCGCTCGTTGCCATTTGTTTCTTTCTGGGAATAGTAAATTTCGTTCGTGGCTCTTAACTTTGCTACACACGGAAATGAAATAAATGAGATGATGACAGAAATGGCGATTAATCAGTGTGTAAACGTATTTGGATGCTTTGGAAATGGGTTTAATCGTCGTTTTGGAGTAGTATAATTTGTGAAAATGCTGGTTTTCTTTTTTCTTTTTAATAATTTGATGAGGATTACTCCGATTATCTTGTATAGGTGAATGCTGATATATTTCTCCAGTTTTCTTTGTGTTCAAGAAACAAAATATTGTGAATACATTTGATTTAGTGAGTGATTAGAAATGGTAGGGCCAGATTATTGATATTTGGATGTTGATCAAGCTTGTTGACCTTAAGTTAGCTTTTAGCTAGTTTAGTTATGTAGTAGTGGTTTAACTAGATAGTTTTAGTCAGTTAAGTGTACTGAACTTGGATTCTTTTACAATTGAATATGGATTAATTGTAATTGGGGTTAAAATTCTTTTACAATTGAAAGGAATTGGAGAATTTTTCAAAGAAAAGTACATTCCTTTGTTTGAACGGTTTGAATCCACAAGAATAAAGGCTTCTTGATGGTGATTCTCTTCAAGTCTTTTGCTGAATTGTCATTATTTTGATTATAAGTTTCATTTCTTGTTAAAAAAACACTAGAGAAGAGGGCTAAATACATATGGCTTCCATTTTTTTTTGACAATGAGTCGAATATTCTTTTGAGGAACTCTGTTTTAGCCTTGCTATTCTTTCTATGGCTAGTGGTATGTTTACATTAGAATTTTCATATTTCCTTTGATAGTTTCTGATCTTCATATTCTATATTGATAGGAGGAGCCTACCGATATGGAGATTTATGCCCCAAGGTACAGATTTTTTTCTATCTAAGAAAATTATTGTTATGAACTTCTTTGTATCTTGTTCGCTTGACCTTCAATTATAGACTGCTGACTCTAATTTTTGTGCACCTTCCACAAAAGGTTTGCTGATTATCTCTATATCTAAAACCTGAAGCATGTTATGTATCAACCCCCCTGCAAATGTTGTTTATATTGGTCTTTGAATATGGATGTGATTAATGAAGTTCTCTGTTATGTCTATAATCATTTGCATTATTTGTTAATTCCAAATCATTATCTTCACTATGTTTGAGACTTTTTGCGAACCTGATGTCATTATTACTTATGTTATGATCTTGGTTAGGAGTTGTCTGGAAAAGCAAGTTTTACTGAGTTTCAAGATAGCAAGAAAGTTAAAGAGGGAAAACTTGAATAGCCCTTCATGCAATATTACAACCCGGAGCTTTAGGATGGGTTCTGGCATGTTGATCCATTCTCGTGAACCTTCTGTGATGACACGCCCTCACAGTTATTGGATTCAAAGAAGACATTCATTGCCTGTCACTTCTGAGGAATCTTCAATGCAATCAAAAGATCTTTCCTTAGATGCAGAGGAGATTGAAAGTGCAGAGGAACTTTTGGCTGAACCCCTTAGCAGCGAGCAGGTAAGAGTAGACTAAGTTCAGAATTTAATGCTTTCATGATTAAGAATGATGGATACTGCATTTATAATCTGCTGAATGACAGAGAATGGAATCAGTTACCACCTATTTCTTATTGTTTCCCCTTTAACTGTTTCCCCAGAATCAAAACTTACAATGCTCCCTTTTTCCATAATTTATTATAGCTTTTAATTAATTCTATCCTTGGTGCTGACTTTCTAATGGGGTTTAATGGTGTTTGGGTATTGATGTATCTTTGCCCATTTGTAAATTTGAAGAGTTAGTGATTCTTGTCAGGCTTACATGATTTCCACAAGTATCTTTAAAAAAAAGTTGGGAATAGTACTTTCATTAATCATACGCATTGGAAAATGGAGGTAAAAGAAAATCAGAAGGGTTGCCATGGCTTAGGAATTTAGATAGTGTTTTTGGCAATGTTTCAAGAATGTTAGTGACAGTAGGATACATATTGGGGAAGGATTTGTATTGCGCAATTTGCTTTATCTCAAGTTTACAGGTCAAGTTTTAATATAGTGTAATAAAATTATGGATGCCGTCCTTAGGATTGGTTTTTTTTAGATTACTCAATTACCACAGCAATTGCTGCCCTCTCGGCTCTTGTGGCTTGATTTCTTCCCTTTTTTATTCAATTTTCAAACTTCTGCCCAATTACACCTTTTTCACACTTTTTTTTTTTCCTTCAAATTCTCTTATTTACTCTTAAATGCTCCATTCCTACAAGTTCAACAAATAAATGCGTGAAAATAGCCAATAAATTCTCATAACAAAGTGAAAGTTCACTGTCAATATGAGATGATGGGTTCAAACTTTTGGCCACCTACCTACATTCTCATTGTAATATTGTAGGGTTGGATAAATTTTCTCATGTTATCCCAAACGGGGGGAGGGGAACCCATTTGTAAACAGAAGAACAAAAAAGAAAAAAAAAAAAAAGAAAAAAGAAAAAAAGAAGCTGCAGTGAAGGAATACAAAGATATACTGATTTTGTCTCAATATGAAAAGAATCTTATAGGATATCAATGTGCTATATTTTTCTAATCACTACTTCATGAATAGGTTGTAGTACTATATAAGTCACGATCCTTGTTTCATATGGTAGATTTCAGATGTAAGTAAAGAGTTGATGAAAACAAAACATAATGCATGATTATGTACAATATGAAAGGTGTGTAATAAAGCAAACAAAATTGCATTGGGCATTTATCTAATGCTGAGGCTATTTTCCTTCCATTCTGTAATGTTTCTTTTCAGAAAGTATGATATCCACTTTTCTATCTGTCCAAGTGCTGAATTGGTCTTAATTGACTACAGCTAAATGCATTGTTGGCTAATTCAGAAAGAGAGAGGCTTGTCAAAAGGCTCAGTCATGCTAATCAACAGAACCGACTTCTCAAACGACAGGTGTAAAGACACATGAAATTTTTTATGTTACAAGTATGTTATAGAAAATTTTTACCTTTCATTACACAGATGCATGATCAATTTTCTATTATTATTTATTTTGGTGATCATTTTTTATGTTGACTATATCTTCTCTTGTACTGGTTTTAGATAGATTGTGCAGATTAACTACAAAACCAGAATCAAAATTCTAAAAGTAAATCTACGACCAAGTTAACGTTTAGTTCCTCATCTATGGACAGTATTTGTCTGATTAATGTCTGCAATAATTTAAGCTTTTCAATCAAGTTCATATTGGTGGCACTTTATATCTCACTAGTAAGATCCTTATGCTTCTTCTTTTTTAAAAAACAGAACAAAATAGGATCCTGAAGAGAGCTACAATATCTATCTATCTTTTGTAGTAATGCTCTCATTCTTTCTAGCCAAATTCCCCAAGCAAATGTGTGAGATCCCATATCGGTTGGAGAGGAGAATGAAACATTCCTTATAAGGGTGTGGAAACCTCTCCCTAAAAGACGCGTTTTAAAATTTTGAGGAGAAGCCTGGAAGGAAAAGCCCAAAGAGGACAATATCTGCTAGGGGTGGACTTGGGTGGTTACAAAATACCTTTTATTATAAAAAAGAATACATATACTTACTGTAAATTTGATGTCGACTCTTGGGGAATTTGAGATAGTTGGGGTTTTCTTATTTCCTTGATTCTTGTAAGATATAGTATTGAGGGATATTGAAATTTTAGTGTAGCTAACATATTGGGTATCAGCGAGGGAACGGAAAGTCTAATAATAGTTTTATCTTCTCAGCTGCGTGTACAGGACAATGATTTAGTTAACTTTAAGACCGAACTTGCTGGCTTGGACCACGAAGTTGAGGTTAGGCTTCTTTCTAACCAATTTATAGCCTCCTAGAATTTGACAATAATCATAGAAGTTGTAATCTTCTTTCATGTATGTATTATTATGAGAAGGGTTTGATCAAACTAGCAGAAGAAATAGCACAATCTGGTATTCCAGAAGGTACGAGAAAGATTAATGGGAAATACATTCAATCTCACCTTCTCACAAAACTAAAAGGTATAATGAAGATTCAAAAAGCTTTAATTTCAGCGTTAATGAGTTTTATTACCTTCTTTCTGCACTTGTGTGTGAAATGACGTGTGCTGCCCTCAATGAAAGTTTTCCATCATTACTCAAAAACATATGTTGACTAGTTATTATTTTTCTGGACTTTAAAAGCTGTTCATAAAAAGATAGAGAATCAAATAAAGGATGTGGATTTGGTGCAATCAAAAGAAGTTCAACTATTCTGGTATGGAATGGCTGAGGTAAGAACAGAAAATTCTCATTTGTTTAAACTTTCTTCCTATCTGAAAGGAAACTTGCTTTCTATATTCTAACATTGATTGTTTCCTTCTAATAAAATGCATCAATTTCATTAGGAAAATGAAATATTAAAAATAAAATGAAAAATGAAAAATGAAAAAGGCCAGGCTAATGAAGGCTAATGAAGGCTAATGAAGGTTACAAGAAAGCCTTCCAATAGTTTTGATAATAAAAGATAAAATAACTACGGTTACTCTATGTGTGATTTGAGGTACTTAGAGTCTCTCTATTGAGTTTACTCCAGTATAAACTGTGAGATCTCACATCGGTTGAGAAGGAGAACGAAACATTCTTTATAAGGGTGTGGAAACCTCTCTCTAGCAGACACATTTTAAAAACCATGAGGGAAAATCCAAAGAGGACAATATTTGCTAGTGATGGGATTAGGCTATTACAAATGGTATCAGAGCCAGGCACCAGATGATACGAGGCACTGGTTGGAGTAGGGCTAGACTCTCTCCATAGTAGATGCGTTTTAAAATTGTGAGACTGACAACAATACGTAACGGACCAAAACAGACAATATTTGTTAGCGGTGGGCTTGAGCTATCATACTAACTAATTGCTAATATATTCTCAATGTCTTGATAATATTCTTATTCGTTGCAATTAAGGAGGACTCAACTAGTTATATTCACCTACCAGAAGTTAGATGTTTAAATCTGTTCTTCCACTTACCATTATTGCCTTCATTCTTATTATCTTATCATCGTCTTTGAATAGAGTGTGCAAGTTATGGGAACTTTTGATGGCTGGAGTGTTGGGGAGGACTTATCGCCTGAATACACCGGTGCTTACTCTAAGTTCTCAACAACTTTAAGGCTTAGACCTGGAAGGTATAGTTCTTCTCCACTGCCTTTCTCACCTCCCTTTCATTATTTTATAGAAAATCTTGTTAATTTATTAATAATTTGATTAGTTTTATGACCAGTATTGATATAAATTGATCGACCACGGGAGTCATCGATTAACGGTTAGATTATAAGTGTACTCTTTGAACTCTTAGGTTTATGTCTAAAAAGTACTTGAAAATTTGTCGAATAGGCTCAAGACTTGTTATGCATGAAATTGAGAATTCTTAACGTTTAGTGACTACACAAACACAACTTTGAAAATTCATAGGCTCGTTGGATACAAAATTGCAAGTTTATAGCTTACGTAACGCTTCTTAAAGCTTGTAATTTTACTTTGAGTAACCCATCATGTGTATTATATTTGAAGGTACGAAATCAAGTTCTTAGTGGATGGAGAGTGGCATCTATCACCAGAATTTCCCACTGTTGGCCAAGGCTTGATGGAAAATAACCTGCTAGTTGTGGAATAGGTCTGACGTTAAAAAGACTCATAAATCAAATAATCATGTACTTAAATAAAGGTTGTTACAACATATCATGCACTTCAATGAAGGTCTTTCTCCTTTAATCAACTTTTTCATGATTATGAAATAAAAAACCATGAGATATTATCGAGAGTTAAACTTCGAGCATTTAATTTCTTTAGTTCATATGAAACGACATGATCGATGCGATTATCAATAACATGATTTTTATTAGAATCTAGTAGTTAAGTGTAAAATATATCATTTATCCATAATATATTTATGTATGAGTTAAGAACAGAACTATTTGATGAAATTTATGATACTATTAAAAAAATGTTCTTTCAACTTTATTACGTCGGATTTTGAATTATATTAGTAGATAATTATTCAATTCAGATAAATTAATTTGAAAAAGAGTGACATTGCTTCAATTTTTTTTTTTTCTCCAAATTCTTATGTAATTTATAGTATGGCGTGAATTTAATTGACATTTACGCGTTGAATCCAGAAATTCAGATTTGATATTCTAAAAATAAAATAATAAAAAAAAAAGAGAAAAAAAAGGATAAAAATTACATTCATCGAGAAAAAAAATATGGAACTTATACCCACGAAGGAGACAAAATTACACGCTCGAAGGTCCGGTCGCCATGGATGACGCAGAAGCAATTTGGGAAGAGATCGAGCGGTCTGAGAGGTATCGAATCGAATTTTCTTATTTTTATACCATCAACGCATTGTCGCTCAACAGTTAATCGACTCCTTATGTTACGGTTCTTTGATGGGCTTTGCAGCTATCTTGTCTGCTCCACGCATGAGGAAGCGTTAGAGCTAGCTTCCTCTGTTTTGAAGCGTATTTCTCGAATGAAAATTGGATGTGAAAATGATATGTTGGAAGTAGCTAGTATGGTTTTGGTTCAATCTTTGAAGGAACTTGGAAGGTAGTGTTCTTATAACTACTTTCATACATTTCATGTGGTTGTATTTTTAACCATATTGATTCGAGTTCTTAAGCGATATTTATAGACTATGATGTTTGTTGTGAAGCCTGTTGATTATCTTGATTAATACATTGTTATTGTAATAGGTGATGTAAATATGAACCAATATCAAACTGTTGTATTACTTTATTAGTATTCTTCATTGTTTAACGGACAGTGTTCTTATTGTTCATTGATATTGAACTTGCAGGACATCTCGTATAGTGGATGAGCTCAAATTATCATTTTCCTCTGTTGCAGCCATCCCGGTTAATGTTCTTTTAACTGGGTAATCTCATCTTCTGTCAATCATAATGTCTAGCTAGTCTTGTCATTCATTTGATTCTTCTGTTCGTTGATTCATCATGTGAGTACGTATCAATGATCATAATTGGAAAACAAAGACTTTGGTTAATTCTCCTTATTTACAGGGTCCATAAATTGTTCTAGTGTAAATACATGCTGAATTAATTAGTGTATCTAGAAGAAGAACATGTACATTGAATTATAAGTCTCTCTCTAGTCATGAAATAACTACGATGATATTATAAATCAATTGGACGGCTGGAGGGAGAAGCGTTGGACGTCGTAGAGAGAAGGTATCATCTACTTGAGCGCTGTAACGGCCTAAGCCACCCACCGCTAGCAGATATTGTCCTCTTTGGGGATTTCCCTTTCGGACTTACCCTCAAGGTTTTTAAAACGCGTCTGTTAGGGAGAGGTTTCCACACCCTTATAAAGGGTGTTTCGTTCTCCTCCCAACCGATGTGGGGTCTCACAATCCACCCCCTTTAGGACCCAGCGTCCTCGTTGACACTCGTTTCTTTCTCCAATTGATGTGGGATCCCCACCAAATTCCTTCGGGGTCTAGCGTTCTTACTGGCACACCGCCTTGCGTCTACCCTCAAGCCTACCGCTAGCAGAAATAATCTCAATAACTTGAATATACCCAACGTATCATGGGTCGGCCCAATGGGGGGGGGGGGGTATACTTCAATACCTTTATGCCTATATAATAACTTGGTGGCCTTCTATCTAGAAAATTAATGCTACTACTTTCCGGACGTTAAATGTTGTAGGGTGAAGTAGTTGTTCTATGAGGTTTTAAGTATGGGTAATTGATGATGCTGTGAGCAAATTTTAATGGTCAACTTTACCTGCTCACTTTCTCAGGGCATGTCTTCAGATCTCAGAAGGTCTTTCTGATATGCAATGTTTACTAGCAGAGTTCCTTAACTAGTGGAGTTTATCGAACGAAGAAATCTATGTTCTTGTTGGCTCAAGAAATATCGATGACAGAGAACATTGTGATGGGCATGCTCTGTTGACTGTTGATGAATATCTCCAAGTTGTTGAAGTTTACCTCCAAATGCTTTTAGCGATAGGTTCGAAGGATATGGATGTTGCTGTCTCTTGGGTTGAGAAAGCTGCTTTACCTGAGGAAAAGCGTCAGGTAAATAGTTGTTTTTCATGTTCCAATGAGTGGCATTTAAAAAGTTCTACTATCTGATTTGACATCACAAGGTTTATGTTGATTGCTGACAATTAAATATGAAACATGTCTGAGCCATGTTATTGTGCCTATCCATCGTTACATATATTCTTCAGTGTAGCATTGGATCTTTTTTTTTCTTCTAATTGATCTCCTGCATATACAGCTTCTGTCTATGCTATTTTCTCAATTTTCATAATGTCTATGCCTCTCAAAGAAATTGTGATATCCCACATTGGCTGGAGAGGAGAACGAACCACCCAAGGGTGTGGAAACCTTTCCCTAGCAGACGCGTTTTAAAAACCTTGAGGGAAAACCCGATAGGGAAAGCCCAAAGAGGACAATATTTGCTAGCGGTGGGTCTGGACCGTTACAAATGGTATCAGAGCCAGAGATGTGCCAGCGAGGAGGCTGTCCCCCAAGGGAGTAGACACGAGGCACTGTTTCAGTAAGGACGCTGGCCTCGAAGGGGGTGGATTTGGTGGGGGGTCCCACATCGATTGGAGAAAGGAACGAGTGCCAGTGAGGCCGTTGGGCCCTGATGGGGGGTGGATTATGATATCCCATATTGGTTAGGGAGGAGAACGAAACACCCTTTATAAGGGTGTGGAAACCTTTTCCTAGCAGACACGTTTTAAAAACCTTGAGGGAAAGCCCAAAGAAGACAATATTTGCTAGCGGTGGGCCTGGGCCGTTACAGAAATTCTCCCGACATTTGGGATGAATTATTTAATCCTATCATTACCATCGTTGTGAGTATCATTGCACAAGTTTATGATTTTTGATGAACTAAGTTTGTAATTTTCCATTACCTTAAAACTGTTCTTCTTTACTGTTCTTGCTACCTAGTTTTTTGCTAAAAAATTATCAAAATTTTCCTTCCAACTTTTGGCTAGGTACTTTTGAGGAGGTCAGATTACTTGCAGTCTCTTAAAGCTGCTAGCTTGTCACAATCATCCTCATCTTTGCTTAAAGATGACTGTAATGCACATTTATCTTCTTTAGAAGAACCTAAAAAATCAAGAGCTTCTAAAGCAGCCGTGAACCCTGGATACCATCAAGATGGAGAGAGTGCTAATAGAGAATCGGTTCTTAGACTGCAAAAACTTACAAAACCATGTTTTTGGCCGTTCCGTACTATGACTTTGAAGTTTGGAAGTACTCGGCTTGTGATATCCACTGGAAGGATTGTGCTTAGCTGCTTGTTAGTGCTGATATATTATCTATTGCGAAGGAAACTAGCCACTTTGAAGAGGTATGTTTGTGGTCTAATAAATAGCATCATACTGATCCTTCTCTCTGTTACTTGTACATCCATGTTAATTCTTTGCTGCATTGCTATATCATAGTGCTCAATGGGAAAAAGAGAAAATACCAGAGAAATTAAGAAACACTAATGAAGTGTGCTACTCCCTTCAAGTATTTTTTGGTATTTTTAGAATTTTCCAAAAGCATTGGTAGTATTATCTGATCGTAGTTTGATGAATAAAAAATTTTGAGAAGTGAACTACAATATCCGCTAGTGGTAGACTTGAGCTGTTATAAATGGTATCAGAGACGGACATCGGGTGGTGTGCTAGCGAGGACACTGGGCCCTCAAGGAGGATGGATTGTGAGATCCCACATCGGTTGGAAAGGGGAACGAAACATTGTTTATAAAGACGTAGAAACCTCTTTTGAACAAATGTGTTTTAAAACTTTGAGCAGAAGCCCATAAGGAAAAGACCAAAGAGGACAATATCCAATAGCGGTGGGCTTGTCTATTACAAATGGTATTAGAGCCAGACACCGAGCGCTGTGTCAGCGAGGATGCTGGTTCCCAAGGGGGGTGGATTGTGAGATCCCACTGCAATTGGAGAGGGGAACGAAACATTGTTTATAAGGGTGTGGAAACCTCTCCCTAGCATATGCGTTTTAAAACTTTGAGGGGAGACCCGAAAAGAAAAGTTCAAAGAGAACAATATCTGAAATGTGACATTATTGACGTTTACATGGAATGTGACATTATTATTATTATTATTTTATTCTCAGGTTGGCTCAAAAACAAGCATCGTCTATTAAGAAAGCAGCGGTAGACTTGCGGCATTTCATACCAAGTTAACCCTTTAGCTATAGCTCAACCCCTTTCTGGGCTATGATCAAGATTCTCAGTTCCTGTTTCAGTTGATGGATTTTTTTTTTTAATTTTAAATTTTATTTTTTATGAACTCGATAGATTCTTGTGTTGATAAAATAGAACACGACTCCATAATAGTATGACATTGTTACTTTGAGCATAAACTCTCGCGACTGTACTTTGGGCTTTCCCATAATGAGTCATTTCAATGAAGATAGTATTCGTTGATTATATAAACCCATGATCATTCTCTAAATTAGTCGACGTGGGGCTTTCATCCAACGACGATTACTTCTAACAATTTTACTAACTTGGTTAATTTTACTTAATTTATTATTGTTAAATTATTTATTTTTATTAGTTCGAATTATACAAATATAAATCGATGACTTATGAATATCTACTCGAGACAGAATAGGTTTAAATCTTATCATAAATTTTTCATGTTACATGTTTATCGATGGATTACAATAGTTCAGTTAATAAATTTTATTTTTAAAAAATAATACATTTTATGTTAAGGGAGACTTTAATCCATATATATTTAACTCAACTAATTGAATTATATTATATATCTTAAGGTGTCATTAAAGGATTAAAAATAGTGGTTGGATAAAATATTTGAAAGTTTATAATTAAAATAAAATATTCACCGTTTAATATACAAAATCATACAAACACAAATTAAGAATTAAATCTAAAAATTATTAAAAAAAAAAAAAAAAGAATTATTTTTGAAGGACTCGACAAAAGTTCTTATTACGGCCCAAAACCTGGAGAAAGCGGGCAAGCCATTTAAGAGGAGAAAAGCAACAAAAGCTGCGTTGAGCTAATATACTCACAGGTGAAAAGGCCGAGGGTGGCTTCCATGGCTGTCATTTACTAGCCGATTTTGAGTTACAGTAGAAAAGTTCATTGGAGAAGATTTTGATTGAGGAACTCCTTTATATGGGTCATTTTTCTTGAGCAATAGGTCAAAGTTTAGGCTTAATCTGAAAATGGGAATGTCAAGCTCGGATATGGCGGCGATGTACACTCTGCTGATGAATTCAATGAGTGGTGATGCGGGTGTTCGCAAGCAGGCGGAGTTGGCGCTATCCGGCACCGATAGTCGGTCTGGGTTTTGCTCTTGTCTTTTGGAGCTGATCACGTCGCCGGATTTAGTTTCTCAGGCTGATATTCGTCTCATGGCATCCGTTTATTTGAAGAACAGCATTAATCGTTATTGGAGGACTAGTAGTAGACGCTCAATCCCGGATACTTGGTCGTCCCATCATGTCTCTCCTTTGTTTTTCTCTTGTTCTGATTAATTTTGCATCCTCCCATTCTCATGTTGTTTTAATTTCTGAGTTTCAGTGGAGTTGGGAATGATGAGAAGGTTCATATCAGGAAAAAGCTCTTGTCTCACTTGAGAGAACCAGATTATAAGGTATGAGTTATTATTTACTCTCCTGTTTGTCTCTCTCTGAAGATGAAGAACAGTAAGAAAATTGCTTAAACAGAAAGTGCTTTATCGACATGTTCACTAAGTCTTTTTCTTGTTCTTTGGGTTCTCTATGTTTGTCCTCAACAGATAGCAGCAATTTTGGCGGTCATCATTTCTAAAATCGCCCGCATTGATTATCCCAGGGAATGGTATTATTAATCTCTATGATGTTACTGATAAGTGGCTAATTGATCATCTAACTCCGTTTTCATTATATTTGTAATTGATGTCTTTAAATGCAGTTTATTTGGTTTATGTATTGGCTTTCTCATAGTTCAAGATTTTGATGATAATGGCGAAAATGATGTATGGAGATTAGGCCGCTGTAGTGCTGCCAACGATATGAACAAGAAAAATTGTAGCTTGGTTGTCACTGTTACGTTTTGTAGTTCTATTTTGTATAGGTTGCCTAAGAAAGGAACACAAGGAAATCGGGTTCTAGAGGAAGAAGGGAGCTTGGAAATCTTCCTCGCACATGGGACCATGTGAAACAAGACATTAGGTTCTTTGAAGGAAAGACTTATCCTTGATGATTATTTTCTCTTGAGATGTGACTTGTGAGTAGTCTTGGTTCTTTGGCTAGGATAATTGTTGTTAAAAACTCCTTGCCGTTTATTCGGAGTTACTTTGGTGGGTTCTTATTAAGCCTAACTACCTTTGGAAAAATACCATTGTCAGGACATATGTAAGGCAAGGTTCATATGAAAGTATCTTGTTCTCGGTGTAGCTCTAGAAATTCTTGCTTTGGTACTCCTAACTTGAAAATTTCATAAAGATGATTCTAGCATGCTTATATAAATGAAACGTGAAAGAATAGTTTGGTCTGTGCTCACCATGTGGCTACATATTCTTGTACACTTCTTTGGTTGGGTTGCTGGGGAAGGTGGCACACTCTCGCACATGGATTCCTATGGCTATTCAATATTTCATCCAAGAAGTTTATTGTCATCAAAGATGCACACATTCAAGTAATGATGCTTGGTTCTTATATTTAGGAGAAGATTTATTTGATTGAGAGATGGGGTTTACTCGCCATACATCAATCAAATTTGTTTCTTATTAAAAAAGAAGAGACAGAATTCACTCTTCTACCCTTGCTTCAAGATTTTGATAACTATGGGCTTTGCACAGTGAAAATGAGAGTATGTTTTTTCTTCATTTGTGCTTTATTTTCTTTAAAAAAAAATTTATTTAGTTTTGTCTTTTTATGTTGTGAAACTCTCTGGAAAGCTAGGAGTGCAAGGGTCTTGTACGGCTTTTGTTCCCCTCATTACGGCTTTTGTTCCCCTCATCGTAGAACGATAAAGTCAAAAGGAGGAATCCTCTTCTATTTTTCAGTTCAAGTTGCTATCTTTTGTCTTTGTAATGCTCACTGAGCAGACCCTGAATGACCAATACTAGTCATTGCAAGCTTTGACTGGCTCTGGAGGAAGTTTTCTTGGCAGTCTCATAAGCAAATACATGTGCTTAGAAAATAATCTAGATTATTTGTGATTTCTCTAGTCCAGACTACTAGACAAGGCTTGTCTTGCCATATCAATGGCCCCTCCATTGATTTTTGGGAATTTTCTTAGAAGGAAAAAGGGGACTCATTAATAATGTGGAAAGGTTCTTAAATCTGCTTTTGAAAAGTTATTTCTTCGTATCTTTCTTCCTCTTGGAGACTTAAACGCAAAGTTCATTTGTAAATTATTTGAGTTGTTCTAGTTGGGTGCCAGCATTATGACCTCGTTCTTTTCCCTCGTATTTGTTCCTTTCTAACTGCTCTTTTAAATATATGAGGTAAGATAGTCTTACATGCTAACTTGCGTGGTATTATGATTAACACAGGCCAGACCTCTTCCCCACGTTGATTCAACAACTTCAATCTGCAGATGTTCTTTTAAGCCACCGAATTCTTATGGTTTTATTTCGAGTTCTGAAAGAATTATCTAGCAAGCGACTTACTTCAGACCAAAAAAATTTTGCACAGGTATTAACTGTCTTAATTGTATTTTTTGATCTTGGCACATAAATCCTATTAGTTAAATATCTATTATTAGTTTTTTGAATGATATCTATTATTAGTCTTTACTTATTCTTATTCTATCCTTTGTATGATTTAGAGTGTGAGAGTCATTTTTTACATTCTCCTTATTAAATGCAACTATGTCTCACTCTTGGAATTTGGCAGATATCAATGCATTTCTTTGATTATGGGTGGCACCTCTGGCAGAGTGATGTGCAGAAGATATTACATGGGTTTTCTACACTTTCAGGAAGCTATAACCCAAATGAGCTGAATCATGAGGAACTTCATTTAATTTGTGAGAGATGGTTGTTTTGTTTAAAGATAATACGCCAATTAGTAGTTTCAGGATTTCCAAGCGATGCCAAATCAGTGCAGGTTGGTTCTATTCCCTTTCTCTTTTGAGTTCGTTGTGCCTGTGCTCAAGTTAATGTAATTTATCACTATCTTGTAGGAAGTCAAGCCAATCAAGGAAGTTTCTCCTGCACTGTTGAATGTTCTTCAGTCATTTCTTCCTTTCTGTGAGAATTCTTCTTCTTCTGTCTAATTTCGTTAGTTTTATGTTCTGCTTGAATCTTTTTGAGGCCATTCAGATTCTCTTCGCAATGGGACATATGTTGAATTGTTTAATGTAACTTCTTTTGTAGATTCTTCCTTTCAAGAGAGAAATTCCAAATTTTGGGACTTCATAAAAAGAGCTTGCATAAAATTGATGAAGGTTTTGATTGCATTACAAGGAAGGCATCCTTATTCATTTAGTGACAAGTCCGTTCTTCCACCTGTCATCAATTTCTGCTTAAATAAAATAACTGATCCTGAGCCTTATGTGTTGTCTTTCGAGCAATTCTTGATACAATGTATGGTAATGGTAAAGAATATTCTTGAATGTAAGGAGTACAAGCCTAGCCTTACAGGTCGAGTGATGGATGAAAATGGGATGACAGTAGAGCAGGTGAAGAAAAACATATCCAATGCTGTAGATGGTGTGTTAAATTCTCTTCTGCCTGGAGACCGTGTAATACACCTATGTGGTGTATTAATCAGGAGGTAAATGTACAAAATCAATCTCAAATGTCTCAGGCTTGAAGCTTGTGATATTATGGTTTTACTTATTATTAGGTTCGCTGTAATTTAAAATGTTATATGCTTCTTTTCTCCTTGTCTGTGAAGTAAACAACAGTGCTGTCAAATTCTTTTAAGACTCTTTCTGTTTTAAAAAATGTGATGTCTCTTTTCCTCTATCCTTACGAAAGATAGTTCATTTATCATTTTCTTTGGAGGGATAAAAATTGATTGAAAGGATTGTCATTTGGAGCGAAGAATTCTTTAGTCATTTGAGGGATGGTAAAGTATTTTCTACTGCACCTATAGGATTTGGATTAGGTTCAGAAATACTCTTGATCTGAAGCAACGATTTAGTCCTGAACTTAAGTAATGTTATGATTTAGTCTCCCTATTTTCAAACTTGTATCAGATTAGTCCTTATAGTTTATTATTTTGTAAGGTTTTATTCTTTACCATGTAAATCTTAGGATTTAACTATTTTTTAATTGTTATTATTTTATTTTTGTGTTTAGGTCAATAGACAAACTTTTACATAATTGAAGGTACATGGACTAAATCATCTCATATTACATACTAAAGCTTAAGGACTATATTGTTATTTCTATGAAATTTTAAGAATTAAAAGCGTTTTTAACCATTTGGGATTATATGGGGATGATATATTGCCACTGCAAGTGTACTCGTGTTACACTCATGGCAAAAAGAAGAAGTCACATATGGAACTCATTAGTTGAATTTTCTTAATGCAATTTTTTTTTCAGTTTCCATATGGTAAGGAGGAGTCTTCTACCTTCATTTTTATTTTTCGTTATTTCCCTTGTTTTAGGAGGATGATTCTCCATGATTGAGTCATGACTCCATTGATATAGCAATGGTTGTAAGGACCCTACTTTCATTTCTATTTTTAGTTATTTCTTTTGTTTTAGGAGGATGACCCTTAATGATTGAGTCGTAGTTCCATTGATGTAGCAATGATTATTATAAAACTTGTATAAACAGTCATAAACATCGATGGTACCTAAAAATTTTCAATTTAGTGTTGAGTACTTTAACTTAGAGATATTAAGGTTCCCTCTATTTAAGCCTTACAATTATTCAAAGTAGGTTGAAAGAAGAATTCTACTTCCCCCAGACAAATACCGTTTACCTTCACTTACGAGAGACCCATAATTCAATTGCAGACTTGGGCCCATAACAATTTGGTATCAGCGCCAGGAGTTATAGACCTTTTATTTATAGAATTTTTAATTACAGAGGTGATTTCTTGTCATATCCTTCAGCATTGAGGAGGAAATCCTCAATTTTTTTTTTGATGCCCCAGAACTGCAGCCCCCAGTAAGCCTTAAAAGAACACACACGCCTCTTTTTAACTAAAGTCAGACACAAACAAAAGAAAGAAGAAAAGGGTCATGATGATGATATGCCGAGAAGGTTTTTAGAACTTTTTCCGAGCTCGAGCTCAGTGGAACTCTAATCTTTCCAGATAACCTAAAACGTGTAGGCCAACGAGAGGGTACTTTTAGAACCTCTTTTGTCACATAGTCAGGAAATGAGTTCGTGAACCATGTGCAGAGAGGGGGCAAGGTCAGGAAGATTCTTTCTCTGAGGGCGTCGTGGTTCATTATTGTGCTTACACACTAGGATACTCTTCTCCAAAAGCTCCGTAGGACCCCACCCAAAAACAACTCGGAGCCTAAACTAAAAAGAAGAGAGTTCAGTCTCTTCCGTCTGAGGTGGAGGGAAAAATCTGAGGTCTTCCTCCCTTCCATGCATAAATAGCATGTAGGAATTACAAAAGATTTATCCTAGAGCTCCTTCTTGGGTTCTCGTTGATTTTTTAGGAGTGTTTATAATACACACACACACACACACACACATTTATTTTCTTATCGATGAGAAACAATTTCATTGAGATATGAAATTTACAAAAATGGTAAGATATCTATAAGGATTACAAACGGCTTTTCCCAATTGGCAGTAGAATGATCTGAGAGAAATTTTAACTGCTCTCGTCATTGGAGTAATTTGAATCTCTTGTCCGAGATAGTTTTCTTGGTGGAGTTCTTTCTTTCTAACTCAAATTGGAACAAGCAAGAATCAAAGAAGGTTTAATGATTACTATGACAAGGGTGTTATTTGTACACGTGTTGGTGAAACTTACATTGCCTTCATACTTTAATTTTGGAGCTGAGAATATTATGAACTTTAGGTATGAATGTGGTGAAATATTGGGTTCTACATTCAAACAAGGGTTCTCTACTTTCCTTGTGAGGTTATAGGTTCAAATCCCCAGTCCCACATTTGATATACTATTCTAAAAACATTATTGGGCTCTAAATTGTTTTGCTATTTCACTTGGTTTTGGCCTTCCCTATTTTATCTTTGCATAACACTGGCATTGATTTGAGAGGAGCTACTTGTTATCTATTTATTTTTACTGCTATTCTTAATATGGTATTATGTTCTTATTGTAAAGTGATTAAATCTCATGGCATTCACTTGGACAGGTATTTTGTTTTATCAGCAACTGATTTGGAGGAGTGGTACCAAAACCCAGAGTCTTTCCATCATGAGCAGGATATGGTTTTGTGGACAGAGAAACTACGGCCATGTGCTGAAGCTTTGTATATTGTATTGTTTGAAAACCACAGTCAGGTATGCAAGATTTGTTTTAAAATTTTTCCTTATAATTATATACTTTCAATGTTTATAGTATTTATTTGTCTCTAGTTGAAAGACGTATAACGATCTTGATGTTATGTATAGCTTCTGGGCCCTGTTGTGGTTTCCATCCTCCGGGAGGCAATGACTGGTTGCTCAAGTTCAGTGACTGATATCTCTCCAGGATTGCTTCTCAAAGATGCTGCTTATGGTGCTGCTGCATATGTTTATTATGAGCTCTCTAATTACCTGAGCTTCAAAGATTGGTATAAGCTTTTTCCGTTCTGTATCACACTTTTCTATTTAGGAATACATAATTTGACCATAATTCATTGGCAATAAATACTAATTAAGGTGACTTGTTTAAATTTCTTCAGTTGTTTAAAGTTTACATTAGATTGCTTCTTCTCTTTTATTTTTAATTAAAATGTTTATTTTATTTTTATTTTATTATATATGCATATGTATATGTATGCATGCATGTATATATGGTTGAGGAGGAAGGGAAGGGTGAAACATGCATGAGCTAGGTGGTTGGATGGGCATATGAAACGTTAGAAATATACAATTACATAGTTCACAATTCTATCAACTTGTTGACGTTTTATCAATATTTCTGGAAATTGAGATGTTCAATATTGATATTGATGTAACCTTCTGTTTGAAGTTTGATTGAGTTTTCAACAAGCCACAACCAAGTACAAGTACAACTATATTGCTTTTGATGAAGTACCAACCAATGTATAAACTAACTGACGAAAAAGGAAAGCTAACTAAATAATGGTCAAGATATACTTAATCCAAACAATTAGTTTGACCATAAGACAAGAGACTGAACATTCCCTACATCAGATATGAGGTAGTGATTTCTTCTTTTAACAAAAAATGAAAAAGAGGATTGTATTGTGTACCCCTTGTCTCTCTATGTGCTATGAGAGTCGGAGAGGGCTCATCCCTCAAAAGGAGGGTGGAACGAAAGCTTTTCTGGTTTTATGAGTGATTTAGGGATAAAGGTGGAAATAGAGGAGATTAGTAGAGGCAAGTCTTAAAAAGTTAATGTGAACTTGGGAATGTGGCCTGTAGGTGGTGAGTTAATAATTAGAGTCTCTTCCTGAGGTGGTAGGTAAATAGGTGAGGGGGCTGGAACTTGGAAAGAATTTGTCCACTGGATCAATACAAAGATGAATCTTCTGAAGAAGTTTGTGAATAAAGAAATAGCATATATTGTTGAAAAAATTATTAAAAGATTCTTGTGGAAACCTCATCTTTTCTGGTATCATCCTGAACTTTTTCCTAATCATTGGTCTAGTGTGTTTTCTCACTTTCTTTTCGTATCTTCTTAGTCTGTTCTTTATCTGTTCTGTTCGCTAATTGCTTTCCGTTGTGAAACTTCTTATTTATTGGTCTATTAGTAGGGGGCATCATAAAGAGGATTACAAAGGCAACTTCCTCTACAGTATTTTCATTATGTATATATATATTTTTTGAGAAACCAACAGAATATTCATTAATTCCTAGGTTTAATGGCGCATTATCCCTTGAAATCTCAAATGATCATCCAAACATGCGTATCATCCGTCGGAAAGTTGCACTGATATTGGGACAATGGGTGTCTGAGGTACTGTGTTCATATATATGTGCATATATTTTTTCTGAGGGAATATTGACCACTCGCAGTGTATGTCATTATGGTCAAGATGTTGTTTACCTGTCGTTATAATGGTCTACTGATCTGAAAGCTGTTAACATTATCTCGTGTTCTGCAAGTAGATCAATTTTTACTTGAATGTTCCAGCTTGCAACCTAGATTAAAAATTGTGAACAAATAGTATGTTACTTAGTTATCAAAGAGAAGAAACTCAATTTTTATTCAAATTCAATGTAAGTTCATCAGACGGAACTAGGCTATAAATTTCCAAAATCAGCAATCTGAATGTCAGTCAAAATATAAAGGCCTAAATACTCTTATATCAACGTATATAAAGGGGTAGAATTAACGAAATTTCATTAAAGATTGTTGCTAGGTTGTTGGATAATTGCCACATGGATCTTGGCGTTTCATTATAGGCTGTAGCCTCGATGCTCAAATGTTGTCTCTTGATTCATATGATGACCTCTCTAGCGAGGGGCATTTCCCACCTTATTTTATTTTATTTTTTCTTGATCCTCTCTTTTATTCTTCTTTATTGTTGGCTAGTATGTGAAACATTGTATGTATTGTATTATCTTTATTGTTAAGCGTAATATACAAAATTGTAGTTCATTCAGAAATCTCAACCATCACAGAAGGAAATAAGGTACTGAAATTTAGTGAAAATACCAATATGTTCAGTTTTTGGAACTTTAGCAATATGGCTTCGGGACTGCAGGAGCTCTTTCTAAGGCTTGGGGATATCATTTATTATGAGTTTGTGAAGATAATTTTACCTTTTCTGCAAAACTAGTATATTCCAATTTATAATATGAGGACTGAAATTGAGCCTTTTGTTGTTTTGCATTAACAGGTTAAAGATGATACGAAAAGACAAGTTTATTGTGCATTGATCCGATTACTTCAGGATAAAGATTTGTCTGTTCAGGTATGATTCAAACTATCATAAGTATGTAACATCATCATTTTTCTCGTTTTTTTTTTCTCTTTATAAATTTGATACAACCCTTTTGTTACTAACAACTGAAGTTAAACATTCCTTGACTTAGTTGGCAGCTTGTCGGTCTTTGTGTTTACATGTTGAAGATGCAAACTTTTCAGAAGAAAAATTTACCGATCTTCTACCCGTGTGTTGGGAATCATGCATTAAACTGGTAGATGAAGTTCAGGAGTTCGATTCAAAGGTAGCACTATCTGCTCTTTAAAAATATGTTCAGTTTCAGATCGTCACTTTTGAAGTTTGCTTTTAACATGTTCCTCCATTTTCTGTTCCTCCATTTTCTTATTAGCTTTTTATTTTTATTGTTTGGGCTAAGCATAGCTTTAATTGTCTCTTTGATTCCCACCGTCCTTAAAAAAAGATGTTCGCTCATTATAATCACAGCTTTTTGAAAAATCCCTTCGAGATAAACATTATCAATATTAAATGCCCATTGTTTAGTATTTTAGACTTATCTGGGAAGGAAAGTATGAAGTGAGGTTGTGCAAGTTAATTGAAATGTCGTGTAATCCTTAGAGAGTGGTGAATCGGGCATTGGAAGCATGATGAGAAAAAATAAGGCGATTTGGCAAAATGGTTTTGATAATTCCTAAGAAAATGTAGCAAGCTATGATATGAGATAGTTACTAGTATCTATAGGTTAGAGTAACTGTTTGCCCAAGGAAAGTAATCTGCAATCCGAAGTCCACGGTGGGATTTTTTTCCCTATTAAGAAAGAACATGGTTCATTAACGTAATCAAATGCACAAAAGGGGTAGAGAGACGCCATAGAAGCAAATGGGATTTACAAAAATCCCCTCCAAGTAATACATGTATTATTTACAAAGTAATTAAAAAACATTTTTTTAAATATTTGTGAGTGTCCAAGCTAGCTTCTGTGTACTTTGACTGATTTCGCAGAACATCCGTTTGACCTAACACATTTAATTGAGAAGAAAACTCATGGTAGATGGTGTTTACGGGACTGATAGACTCTCCTAGATTCTTTTGGTCTCCGGGCGTCCTGGTTCAACGTTACTGCTGCAAATGTAAAAAGAAAGCAAGGGACAAAGGTTAGGATATTGTTGTTGTAAGAAAACAGGAATACATACACTTTGGGGCAGAAGACTTTTTATTTTCCTTGAGAGAATACAACAATTCTCCTTGCACGCTTGAAGATCACCTACACATCCTGTAGGTTATCTTCATATAAGGAAGAGGAAAGAAGAAGGAACACTCTCACTTGTCAAGAAACCCCTTGCTTGTGTGACACGTGTACCTTAAATCCATTCTTATCCTAATTGCCCGTAACCAAGAATTACCGTACTTCTATTAAGAGTGCTATTAGGATGGAATTAGGAATGTTTTTAGGGTATTAAGGGTATGTTAGTAATAACCCAAGGAGTTTGTTAGGAGAGTTTGATATAAATAGTGTGGATGAGAAAGGATGAAGGTAGAAAATCATTTAGACGGTTTAGGTTTGAGTGAGAGTGCTGAAGAGAGAGAGAGTGTCCAAATACCTTGGATTTCTTCGACTAATTTGGGTGTTCCCTTTTGGAATTCCCTTCAAGGTTTTTAAAATGGGTCTACTAGGGAGAGTTTTCCACACCCTTATAAAGAATGTTGTTTTCTCTCAAAACTACTTTGGATGATAATGTGGATTTACACTCCGACCAAACCTGTGGTGATGGAAAAAGAAACATCATCTTGGAGGATCGTCATCAAAAGGATTTTCCTTATCACGTCTTCTTTTATTAATTGTTGTGTGGGTTGTTTCTCTAAACGAATATGTAGTATTATCCTTTGGAACTAAGGATGACATACTTGCTCCCTTTTCTTTAGGAGTCTTGCTTGACCTATATAGACTTGAAAGGAATGAACTTTTCTCTTTGTACATTTTGCTTAATCTTAAAAAGAATCTATTAGAAGGGATTCAAATCTTTAATTTTTCTTATGTGGAAGTTCCTTTTTATTTTCTACAACTGGAGGTTTACTTGCGCGAGTTTTGGTTTCATTGGTTTTCTGCCTTTCTGGTACCTTTTTTTGCTTTAAAAATGGTCGAAAAAATTAAAATAAAAGGTGATGATTAGGTATCATTCAGATGTCATTCTCTATTTTTCAATGTATCTTTTTGTTTGACTACATCTGTGTTATACGTCTTTCTTCAGGTTCAAGTTCTAAATTTAATATCGGTTCTGATTGATCGTGTCAGTGAAGTGATTCCATATTCGAATGTGTTGATATCATTTTTTCAGAAGGTAAGCTATATTTTTCTGTACAGTGCCACTGTATAAAATAAGTTATTGCCTAGCCTCTATTACAACATGTGCATGATGAACTGACATGTGGACTAAAAATCACATCATGATCCACAGATACCAAAATTTGGGGGGAAGGGTATTATTACAATTTCAATCCTAAATTTATCCCAAAATAGTTTTCTTAGCCAATTTTAAACGACAAATTTCACACGAGAAAGGAAAGGCTTAATACCATGAGAACTATATCCATAAAGGCACATACAAGCATCGCATTCGAATTCGTAAAACGTAATGTATTGACTAATGTTGACAAGTCGTAGATAATCCTAGTTCGAAAAACAGCACATCTAACTACTTGTTTTGAGTTATGGAGATGCTAAAAAAAAGAAGCTATCTCATTATACTTGAATATGTTAAATAATTAGAACTGAATACAATCAAAAGACTCTGGAAACTGGATGTAACTTATGGTGTCTTGTTTTTTGTTTATCCTCCAATTTTAGATATCTATGTAGATTTACTTGTTTGAAGAAGTTTGCATGCAACTATCATACAAATTGAAGTTTCTAATGGATTATTACTAAAAAATATGAGCGTAGTCAAGCCAACCTAAACCTACCTGAACTAGCTAAGACATGTACCATTAACTAAGAAATTAGACGTTTGAATCCTTGACCCCATATGTTGAACTCAAAGTATATCTATATATCTAGCTATCTAGCTATCTATTATATACATATTTTAGCACAATTAGTCGCAAAATGGGCTTGCTCTAAAAGACCGTTTAATTACATTGGTGTCCATGCATCTTTGGTCTTGTAATCCCATGAATAGCTATGGTTTCCTTTGTATAAATGTAAATTAGTGATACGTCACTTTATGTTATCAAATTGATTTTGGTTTGTTATGCCGTGTCTTCATTCAAGCTTTAAAGTTTTGTTTTTAAAATTTTGTTTTGAAGCCAGATTATTTGAGTACGTCTAAATTAGTCTCTTGTGGTTTACCGCCCATTGTTCATCTAAATAGGTTTGGGAGGAATCTTCTGGTGAAAGCCTCCTACAGATTCAGCTTCTTATTGCTCTGCGGAATCTTGTGGTTGCCCTTGGTTATCAATCACCCGTTTGCTACAACATGTTAATGCCCATTTTGGATAGGAGCATTGACGTAAATCATCCAGATGAAATCAATCTTCTGGAAGATAGCCTGCTGGTACTAGTTTGATAATCTATTTAATTTGTTATTATATTTCTCTGATCCTCTATCGCCGCTGAAAAGTAAAATTTCATACAGTTTGATAATCTATTTAATTTGTTATTATATTTCTGCGTCCTCTATCGCTGCTAAAAATAAAATTTCATACAGTTATGGGAAGCTACAGTTTCTCATGCTCCTTCATTGGTTCCTTCTCTGCTATCATATTTTCCTCGACTTGTGGATATCATGGAAAGGAGTTTTGATCACTTGGAGGTTAGGCTTCTTCTATCATGTCTTAGAATTAAGTTGGATTCTAATTGTTCTCTTTCTTCTTTACAATTTAATAGGATATTGTTTTGGAATCCTTTCGTTTTTCAGGCCTTTGATACTTTTCATTTCTTTCAGTGAAATAGCATCTTAATGAAAAAGAAAGTAGTTCTAATGTACTATGCTCCCATGTGAAAATCTAGAGATTTAGTTGCTTATTTATGAAAGTGACAAACGCGTTCAACACTCAACCCTCTGTGTCCCATGTACCAAGACTGTATTTTCAGGGGATATTTTTTGGGTCTTGGAATGGCCAGTGCTTTCCAAATTAGTAAAGAATTTGGTCAAGTGAAAGGGATTGAAAGATAAAGGAGTAGCAATGTTCTCATTTTCATATTGAGTCTACTTTGAGTGGTTGGACATTAGGCTTCGAAGAGCTAGAGAAAGTATATTTGGTTGTTTAGGTCATGTAATTGAAAGTGATTACAAAGAAAGCCTGCAGATTGTTACCTTGTTTCTGTGTTAATTCAGTGTTCAGTCTATTGTTCTTTCCATAAGCATTTTAAATCGTCTTAAATCAGGTTGCCATCAACATAATTGAGACTTACATCCTCTTGGGGGGGAATGAATTTATAAGCATGCTTGCTTCTAGCATCGCAAGAATTCTTGATTTGATTATTGGCAACGTCAATGATAGAGGACTGCTTTCAACATTTCCAATTATTGACCTTCTGGTGCAGGTATGAGTCTGCATATTTATTTTTTTCAGATCAGAATTAGTATCGATACCAGCAAAATTTTGTCCTTTATTTCCGATTCTTTATTTAGACAAAACTAAAGAAGTTTATTTTGATATGGTCATGAAAATTTAGGGAGGTTATTGAGATTTGAAAGCTAAACATTTAAGTATAGAATTGCATGTTTTTTTTTCTCTGGACTTTTTATCTTCTAAGGTTCTGGCTCTTTTAGAAGTTTGTTTAGTATTTTCTACGCAAATTGTTGTTCTAAGAAGATACCTCCTTTTATTAAGATGAGTAATATATTTGTCGATGAGAAAATATATAAAAGGAGGGCTGTGAATGATAGGAAGGCCATCCTGACCTACAATGCTATGGAGACTACAAAAATACTTTCCACTAAACCATGATAGAAAGAAAAGAAATTGGAAATATCACAAAAAATGATTAGAGATGACCAAAAGATGCTGAATATATATATATATATATATACTTTTTTTTTTTTTTAATTAAACCATAACATTCTCACATTCTTCTGGGGCCTTGATTATATAGAAGTTGGGGAATTTTCACCTTTCGTAACCGTTCTTCTTGAATTAACTAGGACACCATCTAGGAGCAATTTGAATCACCAAAGGGACTTTTATATTCGTTTGAGAACTGTCCACCTTCGCCACATTAACTATCTGTCTTGACAGAATTATCTTTCCTCATTTCTAGGGAAATATCAATTCATTGAATTTAGGACTTCCCACCTCCCTAAATAATGTTAAAGTTTCAAGATAAGATTTTATTTTTCCCGAATAAATAATCAATAGTCCTCTTTCTTTAACTCTCAGTTAAATAAGTGTTAAACCTTCCATTCAGAAATAAAGAAGTATTACTGGAATAGTTTTGAAATAGATCATGTATAAGAATAAGATTTCACTTGATATGTTAGATAATTATATTTTCAGTTGTGCACGAAGGATGTTCATGTTGTGATGCATTGTTAATTTATTTATTCTGTTAGACTCATTTAATAGGTATTTTCAAGTCTGTATGGCAATAAATTATCATCAGTTTTCTCAAATTCTAGATCGTGCTCTGTAGTGCAAAGACTTGAGAGCCGCTATTAAATCTATACAATCCCAAGATTTTATTCTTGTTATTTTGCAGTGTTTTCCTGCTGTCGTGCCCCCAATGATAGGTAGCACCCTTCAGGTACGCTGAATACTTTTTCTGTGAAACTTCCATTTTGTTCCGTTTGTAACAATGTTAGGCTTTCCAAGATGTTTGTGTTCTCTTTTAAACTTTTGTATCTTTTTTACGTTGGTGCTAGAAATTGATTGTTATATGCTTGAGTGGAAAAGACGAACGTGATCCTTCCAAGACATCAGTCAAGGCATCTTCAGCTGCCATCCTTGCGAGGGTTTTGGTGATGAATACAAACTATCTTGCCCAATTGATGACAGAACCATCCCTTACAGTGCTCCTCCAAAAAGAAGGAATCCAAACTGAAGAAAATATTCTTCTTTCTTTGGTTGACTTGTGGCTTGACAAGGTTAGTAGCGGGAAATCTTTTAGTTTGAAGTTAGTTAAGAGGGTTAGATCTCGTTTATGGATGCTTTTTGAATCAGAATAGAAGTCCCTTTGACAATTCTAGTTTAGATTCTTTTGATGCTTGGTTGTATAATTAGTAGTCAAAGGGAGCATGGTGATCGCATTATCTACTTAGGAATTAGGCTCAAACTGAAGCATTCGTCTCAATACATCTTCCTGTTTTAAATTTTAAGGTCTGATGAAAAGGTTGAGTAGAGATAGGCCCACTTCTTGAATGCCTTAGGTTCAACATCAGTGATTCTGCGTTAACCTATAAACTTTATTTCTGGTCACAGGTAGACAATGTATCCTCAATTCAAAAGAAAATGTATGGGTTAGCACTTTCCATAATTTTGACTTTAAGACTGCCCCAAGTCCTTGATAAGCTTGATCAGATCTTGAGGTACATAATCTGACTAATCTTATTCATAGTTACAGTGTGAGTAGTTGTAAAGGTGTCTTTCATTTGGTTTTGATGTTTTAATTACTGTGTTTCAGTGTATGCACCACCGTCATTTTGGGTGGAACTGATGACCAAACAGAGGAGTCCAGGTGTGGTCACCTGATACTTTTGGTTTCCCATTTTTCATTGTTGAATAATATATTTGTGTACTAGTTCCTGGTTCTAATGTACCATTCGTATAACCTATACCAGTGATGACTATACTAGCGCAGCTAATGATGTGGAAACTATACCAAGCAAGGAGATTAGAAGACGACAGGTTAACCTTCCAAGTTCTAATAGTCAAATTATTAGATGAAGTATATGTAGTAGCTCTTTTCTTATGGATTTTTGTTCTCCTGTTAAGATCAAAGCTTCAGATCCTATTAATCAGTTGTCATTGGAAGATTCTGTACGTGGAAATCTTCAAACTTGTGCTTCACTCCATGGAGATTCCTTTAATGCAGCCATTAATAGCATGCATCCAGCAGCACTTGCACAACTTAAACAAGCCTTGAAAATGCCCTGATCTTTTCCCGTTGATGCTCCGACAGGTCCTTGTTGAGCTCTTCACCTCTCATGTTTTTCAATTGCACAAAGAGAGTAAGTTTTTCAACCATCTCTGAATGACCTCTGACAATAATCACCGTAGAATATACTGTCAACAAACAATGACTATCATTTCCCAATATTGTTGGCACTAATCACCGTAGAATATACTGTCAACAAGTAATGACTGTTCTTTCCAATTACTTAATAGTTAGATTCAGTTGAATATAAAAAATCTCTTCGCATTTTTTCAGTTTACTTATTATACAGTGGAGTAGTTTTCTAACATACAGCCTTCCGTTGGGCCACGCCCCAAATTCATCTATGCATGCATTTCTGGAAGGAGGATGACCATTTCCTTGTAGCAAGTGTTATCTTAATCCATTTTTGGCGATATAAAATCCCTAAACTTTTGTATTCAAGTTCGTATCTATTTGGTCTCTTAACGTTTAAAAGTGTCCAATAAACCTTTGAACTTTCAATTTTGTGGTCCATGCTGCTATGTATTTGAAACTTTAAAAAGTAATTGATACAAAATTGAATTTTATATCTAATGAGACCTTAAGTGGAAAATAAATTTAAAAATTTTGAATGGATCAAGGATCTATTAACACTAAGTTGAAATAACTGGAATCTGTCCAGATGGAACTTTCCTTGTGTATCACGTACTCTAATAATTTTTTCTGCCTTTCCTTTCTGCTCGAATTTGTCTTTATGATGTTTATTTTCCATGCAGGTGGTTTCGAAGATTTTTGGATGGTTTGTAAATCTTTGTTAATTTTAATTGATTGGGTTGGCTTCATTTATCAGTTTTGTATGGAAGGCTTGCTTGTGTATGTGTATATATATATATATATACATTATATATATATATATATCATCTTAAAGTACAAACTCTTGCTACTATATATTTGCAAGGCGAAGGAAGAAGCAATGCAATGCACGAGGTCTTCACAGAAGGAAAATGGAAACCAGAGACTTCAGAGGAGACTTTCAAAGCTCTTATCAACAGTACTTTTTCGTAGTGGAAAGTTTTGTTCTCAACAGTACGTTCCAAAACTTGAATCATCAGAGTCTGAGTTTGTAATATATCTTACTTTTTTCTTTCCCCTTTTTGCTATTTTACTGAGATGAACGAATATGGAAGAAAAAGAGGTGAGAAATGTGACCATACAGGCGAGAAACAAAGATCAAACACAGAAAATCAAAAAGTTTATTGGTTTCTGTTGGATTTGATTGGATTTTCAGGTCATTGAATCTTTCTTTCTACACTGATTCCACAAGATGATGCTTATCTGTTGATTGAGATATATGGGGGTTTCCTTTTTACCTTATGATGAATATGGATCTCTTCATAATGGGAGATTAAATATAGACGCCATGATTTGTTTCAGTGTCTTGCTCTGATGGGTTGTTTGCTGGTTGGATGAGTGATTTGCAGGGATGCAAGATATTCATGTTTTTCATGAGTTTTTTTTTTTTTTTTTTTTCCCAACTCATGGATTTTTGAGGTTTGATCGTTTCTGTTTTTTATTCCTTGCAGATGTCTGTATTTTTTGTTCAGAATATTACACCATATTTGATGAGGGAGACTTGAACCTACAAGTTCGTAAAAGAACTGAAATCTCTTAATCGTTTGCTAAAATTATAAGTTCATGACTTATAGTTGTGTTTATGATGATGTTTTTACTTCGGTCATAACCCAACAAAAAAATGAAAATTTTTTCTAGCCATATTTTTTGAATAGGTTAGAAATTATTTCACATTTCAAATAATTATTGGAAAAAGAAGAGGTTAAATATAGTTCGTCTTAGATTTCAACTCTTCCCAATTTCATTTAACAATTAGGATCGACCCTTCATCTTGCTACTTCAGTTTTCCATCTGGTGAGAAAGTCAATTGTTTCATTTATTTCTTTTAGTATCGATGAATGTGTAGGTTAATTTGCATACAACTTCATTATTTTTATAGGACAACGGTTTGATTCTGCTACATTAATATTAATCCTACATAATTGAGTGTCATAACTTCAACCCAATGTCTTAATTCTTTGAGAATTTAACGATTTCAAATAGACTTTTTCTTTATCATCACTATAATTATTACGAAGGAAAACACTAACAAGAATTAGCTTGACTTTTTTTTAAACACACAAATGTATGTTTAAAAAAAATAGACCACACCTAAAATCAATCAAATTAGATTATGTAATGATAAGATTAGCTAATCCATATTTGGCTATGAAGGAACAAACTGTTATAGAAAAATCTTTAAGGAGATGCCTTAGTTACATTTACATTCCATTACCAACTTAATTCTTTCAACAAAACTCAAAATTTATTACAAGAGAAAACACTCTACTCAGATCCTAAGAGAACTAACAAAGATCAAGCTTCATAGAAACACTTAATGAAATGTGATTCTTTATATATATACAAAATGAAACAAATAACTTCAAGAACTTACATCGATCAAAAGAAACATACTTTCAAGATTCCATTAAAAGAAATAGACCAAGTGATGAGTATTACAATTTCTATCCCAAATTTATCCCAAAATACCATGATTAAAAGAAATAGACCAAGTGATGAGTATTACAATTTCTATCCCAAATTTATCCCAAAATACCATGAGAATTGTATCCAGACCAAGTGATGAGTATTACAATTTCTATCCCAAATTTATCCCAAAATACCATGAGAATTGTATCCGTAACGGGGCATAGATCAAGCTTCATAGAAACACTTCATGAAATGTGATTCTTTATATATATACAGAATGAAACAAATAACTTCAAGAACTTACATCGATCAAAAGAAACATACTTTCAAGATTCCATTAAAAGATGAAACAAATAACTTCAAGAACTTACATCGATCAAAAGAAACATACTTTCAAGATTCCATTAAAAGAAATAGACCAAGTGATGAAGAACTTACATCGATCAAAAGAAACATACTTTCAAGATTCCATTAAAAGAAATAGACCAAGTGATGCATAGATCAAGCTTCATAGAAACACTTCATGAAATGTGATTCTTTATATATATACAGAATGAAACAAATAACTTCAAGAACTTACATCGATCAAAAGAAACATACTTTCAAGATTCCATTAAAAGATGAAACAAATAACTTCAAGAACTTACATCGATCAAAAGAAACATACTTTCAAGATTCCATTAAAAGAAATAGACCAAGTGATGAAGAACTTACATCGATCAAAAGAAACATACTTTCAAGATTCCATTAAAAGAAATAGACCAAGTGATGCATAGATCAAGCTTCATAGAAACACTTCATGAAATGTGATTCTTTATATATATACAGAATGAAACAAATAACTTCAAGAACTTACATCGATCAAAAGAAACATACTTTCAAGATTCCATTAAAAGAAATAGACCAAGTGATGAGTATTACAATTTCTATCCCAAATTTATCCCAAAATACCATGAGAATTGTATCCATAACGGGGCATACAAGCATCCCATTTGAATTCATAAAACATAATGTATCGACTAACGCTTACAAGTCATAGATGATCCTAGTTTGAAAAACAGCACATCTAACTACTTGTTTTGAGTTGGAGATGCTAAAAACTAGAAGCTATCTCATTATACTTGAACGTGTTAAAGAATTAGAATGGAACTATACTTGAATGTGATTCTCAAATAAACCCCTGAGGAGTTAACATAACCTATTAGGGGTCCAATTCAAAGACTATGAATATATTTGAAAGTGCCAAAAAAATCAGAACCTAAAGTTCAGGGGTTGAAATAACCTGCCTAGAAAAACCATTTCATCGACACCTTGAATCGAGGTTAATTACCAAAACAATATGAACTCGAACGAACTTCTTATGAAAGGTACAAGGTACAAGATCAAGAAAGCTATAAGAACTTCCCTCTCTCTTGAAGACACCTTTTAATCTTTCGATAACCAACACAAAAGCACTTCAAAGAACTACATATCAACCTTCACAGGAACTGAAATTAGCTCTGTATGAAAAACCAACCTCAGGCAGGGAAATGGTAGTGGAGAAAAATATGTTCCAGAGTTTCCTCCACTTGAAGACACAGGCTGCTAACACTATGAGAATTGCCCAACTTGGGTTCTTTTGGAGTTTATCCTCCTTATTTAGGCCACTTTTGAAGAGAAATGGTTCAAATAAAGGGGAGGCTAAGAGATGTCATCATTGGGTCAGCTTTTCGAGTTTGTTTTCTAAAATTTTGGGAACAAACTATAGATATTTCTCACCTATTATGGATGGTTGCCTGCATCATTTTAAGAACCTTGTTTGCACAACACACACCAAGAAGAGATGTTTCAGCTAATGTTCTTAGCTTGGATCTCATCTTGTGTGATAAATATCACCTCCCTGCAACCTACTACACAGAAAAACTTTCAACCTTCTTAAGCTGGGTGTCTTTCCATATCATTCCTTCTACATAATGGAGGGAAAACTTTTGAAAATATGGTTTTAAAAAGATGGATATCAAAGGGTCTTGTCCAATGATTCTTCCTATAAAAGAAAAAAATAAATAACTTCAAAGATAAAGGTAAAAAACTAATAGTTTGAATGGAAGAAAGGAGAAGAAAAAGGCAGCAGGCAGAGCTCTAACGATGAGGCAGTCTAGCAGATGACAGACCATCTCATTGAACATAATATATTACTTCTTTCAAAATACTACAAATCAACAATTATTGTAACGCCCCAGATCCACCATTAGCAGATATTGTCCTCTTTGGGATTTCCCTTTCGGGCTTCCCCTCAGGGGTTAAAACGCATCTGCTAGGGGAAAGTTTCCACACCCTTATAAAGGATGTTTGTTCTCTTCCCCAACCAATGTGGGACATCACAATTGTGTCCCCCTAGTCCATCAGTTAACAATATATTTATCATGGCATAAGTCTTTTCTGAGATGATCCTATGAAGTACAAAAAGAATTCAAACCTGGATAGAAGGTTAAAGCTTGATCCTTCAATCACTAAATCTACTCAAATCTCATATTCCATATAAACTTTCACAACAATGACTTCATTCGACATAAAGCAGACAAGTATCAATCTTAAAAAAAAAGAATGATGAGGAATAAGACAAATAAAGCACGAGAAGTAAGCTATTCTCAACCATGGGAAAGGAACAATAAGCATAATCTACTTAATTCAAGTAAGGGTAACATAACAATAAATTTCAATGACATTATGAATGAGGGGCTAACCATTACAAAATGGAAAATCCCAAATTAAAGTATAGCAAGGCAACATAGATTTTAAAACCTTTTCATAGTTCAACAACATAATGGGTTGTGTATTCAAATTTCTAACCTTTTGATCGAAAATCTACTGTCTTAACCAATGAGCTATTCTTGGCACATAAAGATCATAAAACCTGTAGGCTTTGCTTTTTATATATACCTTCCCCTGATCGATCAAAGCCATTGGTACATAAAATGCAAGACATTGCCCCATTGAAATGCAACAAGGAAACATAAGTTCAGTCGTCGTTTAAAAACAGAATTTTCAAAGAAAAGGATGATAATTAACCATAAAGTTACCCATATATAATATTTCAGGGATCACGATTGACACTTAAGACAATTACAATCCAGAAACAAACAATAAATAAGTATAATTTTTAGTATATGAAATAGAAAACCACGAAGTAACAAACATCAACAAGTTACCGAACATATCTATAGTCGATTACACCACTGATTTAACCGCCGCAACGTCCTCGGGGATCTTGACGTAGCCCATCTTCTTAATATTCTCCTTGTTATCATCACTGAAATCACCCTCCTCCCAGAGGTCATCGTACACAGAAGAGCGGTGACTAAATTGGCTGGAGCACAACGAGTAGGCCAAATACATGGTGGCAGCAGTGAGAGCGCCACAGCCAACACCGAAGAGCAAAGCAACAACAACGCTGAGGATATCCTTGGTACGATCACGAAGGGAGCTGAAGTCATAAGAGAGGCCCAAAGGGAGTTCTTGAAGCGAGTGGGGTTGGGAGGCTACAAAAGCCCTATCGCGAGGGAGATCCAAGCGGAGGAGGTCGTCACCGAAGGGGCGGAAAAGGGAATCGGAAGAAGAAGAAGAAGATGCGGCGGATTTCAACTCGGTGATGTCGACGATAATGGCCATCTCGGAGAAGGGATCGCGGGAATCGAGGGTTGGGTGGCGGTGAACGGAAAAGGAAACGAAGAGAGATTTGCAGGGGCGGGCATCGGAGAAGATTGGGAGGGAAACCGTGAGAAGAAAGAGGAGAAAGAGACGAATCATTGCTGCTGTTGACGCCATTGTTGGAGGTTTGACAAACAAGGGGAAGTTTCTATGGACAACTGAATCGTCTCTTTTCTTCTCTCTGTTTATGCAGATTTTTTTATTCCGCTTTTTAATTTATAACGCTTTTTTATTTTAATAATTTGGAATATTTTCTTTAAAAAAATATATTAATTAATTAATTTTAAATTAAGTTACCCGACTAATTTATAATTTATATTATCCACGGTTAGGGTTTTCCTCGATTCCTTACTAGGGTTAGGACCAAGTGGGGCCTAACCGAGGTTGTATTAGGGTTTAGCATCAGGTGCAGAGGGTCGGCCTTGATTTTGTGAACTCGAGCTTTGACCTAAGTTTCTTTTCTTCTCTCCTTGTTTGATGGTTCAGTTTTTGTTTTGCTTTGTTTTTATCGAGTTCTCGTGATTCAATTTTACCATAAAATTAGTCCCCTACTACTTAATTAGGGTTCACGGTTTGACTGTGTTAAAAGACTAAATACATGGAGTCGAGTTTGAGATTAATCTTTTTCAAGTATTCTTCTGGAACAGGGGGTTTAATTTCGTCTTTTGGCTAAAAGAAATCTCGAGTGTGTGGTCATGATCCTTCAAAGAGTTTCTTCAACGATTTCTTGGTGGCAATATGTTCAACATAATCGATCTTTTCATAATATAAAGTGATGGTTGAAACTTTCCCTCGTGATCTCGTTCGTACAGTGAAGTTCTACTTGCTCTACGAGAGCCTTCAAATCCAACCCTTCGAGGATTTCTATTACGTTCCCCTACGAGGTTTCCTTAACTTTTTGTTGGCTTAATACTAAAGAAGACAAAATTAGGGTTAGACCGAGATTACACTGACAAAAGAGTATTGGGCGCGACCCTTCAAGAACGGTAACTATGAACTTGGCTTCAACCTAAGATTTCTTTTTTTTTTTCTCTCCTTGCTCGGTAGCTCGATTCTTGTTCTAAACGGTCTCTTAACTAACTTTTATTATTTATTTTTACTTGAAATAGAAGCAAAATTAAAAATTAATTTTAGGGTAGATTTTTATTTTTTAAAAGTTCAATAATTTAATTCAAGTATTCAATAATCCTCCCCAAGGTCCCTACGCTATAAAACCCGGTTCACAACTTCGAAGAACACTCCGACCAGCCTTTTTACCGATCAATTTTATTGCCCTTTTTTTTTTCCCGCTCACTTTGACCCTTCCATGGAAAGGCTCATCAATTGTTTAGCGCCATAGGAATCTATACCGGAAAAATATGGTTTGGGGCTTCTTCCCAGTCGATCCTCTTTCAGGTGCGTTCGCTTCGTGATTTTCTGATTACTTCTTGCTGCTGTAGAACTGGTTTTCTTTTAGTTGTTCGAAGATAACTTTTTGCGTACTGTTAAAAGCTTTATATTTATTTTCAATGCTTAATTTCTGAAGAATCGTCAGTTTTCGTATGGTTGGGCAATTTGTATAAACAAGTGCATGTTGCAGGTGAGGAAAAATTCTACATTTTTGCGCCTGGGAAGTATAAAGTGGGTCGTAAAGGTACTTCGATTGTGCTAGTAGTTATATTTGATGGAGTACTTTTGGTTCTGAATGATAAATTTTATGGCGTATTCTTCGTCTGTAATAAAATTTAGAAATATTTTTAATGTTTGTAGAAGCGATATTTCTTTTACTAGAACAATTCCTGTGCGCTTTTTTTCCTTCGTCTGTTTTTGTTTTATCATATTATTATTATTAAGAAGCGGATATATGATTAGACTGTAATCTTAATTGGTTAACTATAAGTGTACTCAATGTCCTGATGAGACCCTATCAAGGCTACTTTTGACCATATTGGCCTTACTGAGTGATCTTATTGGGCGAGTGATCCCAAGTAATCTGTGTCCTTTGAAATTGTAGTCAAGAGGCAAGAGTTCCATGCTCCATATACTCCAGTCGAAGAGTGTTAATAAAGTTGTGGGAAGGATTCTACACCACCAAATGAGCTAAACTAGGATATCGAAGATGTTGCTCAGCCCATAGATACCGACTTGCCGATTTCCATGAGAAAAAATGGGCTCAAAATTTCACCCTTCGACCGTGATATCCTCAATCCCACTCCTTTTAGTATTAGTTCCCAAAAAGATGTCAAAGCCTCCTTACTCGCGTCTGGGGAATATTCGTAACAGCTATAGAATTTTGCAATATTTTAAAGGAATAAGGAGAAGTTTGTTATTTATTCCTCTCTCCTTTCCCGTGAGATTTGCCATTTTAGCTAAATTTGTTAGAGAGAGAAATGCGTGTGTCAAATGAAGAGAGACCTGAGAGCTTAGGTTAGAGAAACTAGAGAAGGAGGGCCAGAGAGACTCTATAGAGGGAGAGAGAGATTAAGATAGAGGGCTTACTTGTCGCTTTGATAAGTTAGAGTGCTTGATGCTATCACTTCAAGTGAAGAATTGACAGAGGGTATTTTGACTTTTGAGGGAGGCATTTAAAAATTGGACATTATGCTCTTAAAAAAAAAGTTGAAGTGGTCAGGCACCACGCCTCAGAGCTCAAGCAGGAGGGCGCACACATATGTTTGTGCCGATGTGAGGCAAGGTTCCTCATGCAAGTACTTTTTTGAGTTTTCTAAACAATGACTTGATCAATATTATAAACATTTTCCATAATGTTTTGTAGTTGTTTATTTTCAATCATGTTGTCTTCAAAGTTCCTTTTTGTATTGCATTTTTGCTGCCTTATCTTGAGAAAAAATATTTTGAACATTCAAGAACATCCATTTAACAGTCACTTTCTTTAGCTCTCAAATCATGCTCTCAGTTGTTTGCTCATTGTGTGATCATGTTTATCCCACAGGCTGCGATTTGACTATAACAAAAGATAAAGGAGTTTCCCGCATCCATGCAGAAATAGTTGTAGATGCTATGATCTTTTTAAATTCCCACAAGAGTTATTTATCTAATGTTTCCTCTAAAGTGAGGATTAGCGATTGCTCCAAGTATGGGACATTTGTTAGCAGGAAATCTGGGTTGAAGGAGAAAATTCACGAGCTTCCAAAAAAAGAAGCAAGCTTGTATGATGGAGATGTGATTTCATTTGGATCTGGCAATGCAACGTACAGGTAATCTGAGAAACATTTAAATTAGTGACAAGATTTATCATTCAAGTTGCTCTCACTGGTTAGCTCTTTATTAGAAGCAGGGTATGCTTTTTATATATGGTTTATTAGACTCATTATTATATCCATGGCTCTCAGTTAAACCAGATGCGGTTGCTTGCTATTTATTCAGTAAGTGATTGTTTTCTGCAAGGAATTCTGTAAATTCTTTAATACTTCCTTTTTAGATTCTATGACAATATTCCTTTCTATATTTCCCATATTCTTTTTCTTTTTTCTTTCTACTTTCCTTTATTCTTGAATCTCAACCACTGAAGCAATTTTTTTGTGATAACTTTGTCTCCTTTGCTAATGTTTTTGTATATCCTAATTTTTCTAGATTTTGGGTTTTACTTTTAGCTTCCATTAATATAGATGGCAAAGTTTCTTGTTATTTGTACTAAAATTTATTTTTAGAAGCTAGAAGATCTCATATGCCTTTTTGCTATTGTGAATATACATTAACATATTTTAATGCTAATATACTTTACCATTTTATAGTCAAAGAAACTTTACTTTCTATCTAACACCCAATACGCTCAAAAACCTTATTATCCCATAAACAAATCTTGCAGGTTCTCCTTTGTGCAACTTGTGTTTTATGTTCACCATTCAGTGTCCTTCCAATTCCAGCTGCTGAGGGACAAGGTTTCATCCATAGGTCAGTCATAAAGAAGTTGCCGATCTTCTTTTACTTCACCTATGGAAGGAATTCTTATCTGATTAATAGAAGTTTCAATTTTCCAAGGTTTCTTATGTAACTGCTTAGTTGCTTTATGTTAGCATGTCCTAGTACAAACACTTGAAAACTCGAAATATGACCTTAAAACGGGGGAGAATACTTAACCTTGTTCATGTGTGGAACTCTCAACATAACAGCATGGTAAATTTAAAGAACGGAAACTAACTAAAGGAAGGTTTGTTTAAATTAGGGATAAACTGTGAAAAAGGTAAAAATAAAAATGAATAACAATACATTATGAACACACAAATAACTTGCTGCTATATACATCCTTACACTAATAAGTTGAAATGTTTATGAGGCACGTTTATCAATGAGCTCTGCATTATTGATACTGTGATCCCATCAATCAAGTTCACCATCACTATTTATTACATTGTTTATGCTGCACAACATCTACTCATTCTACAAGTTAAATCTGCATTGAAGATAGTGAATTAGTTTGTCGTTTTGGTCGAATTTGAAGAGTATATTTAAATGTAGGTGCTTCTACATCTCATGATATTCGGGAGTGTACGCATGTGCTTGTAGAGGAACTGATGCCTTTTGATGAAGCTCTAGTTGACGCCATAGTGGCTGAGAAACCTTTTGTTATCACAAGTTGGGTTGAGGTAAAAATATGCTTCATATATTACTTGTTTCACTGTAATGCCAAGTTCTGTCATCTTGTTCACCCCAACATTACGGAGGAGCCTGATCTTGAGAATAGAAAATAACAGTGAAATTGTATTAAGATATAAAAGGAAAATGACAATATTAACCCCATTCCAAAATTATAATTGAATAGAACCCTTTGATTATAACGATCCTGCCCTAACTACAATAAGTAATTACTCAAATATTTTTCTCCTTTCGATTTCTAGTTTTAGGTATCCTTGACAATTTTTCATGTACATCATTGTTGAAGTCTAGCAAGGATAAACATAATTTACAACTAGAAAGTGTACACCTATATGGTAAATACAAATAATGGAACACGGAAAAAACGAGGAACAAGTAGATTTTTTCTTGGAGATCCTTGGAGGAGCATCCTCATGACTCTCAACAGGCCTATTAGTTTCTTTTGCTTTGGCTCTATTAACAAACTTCAGTTCAACCATCTGCAAAATTACTTTACAAAAATCTGAAGATTCTTTATGCTTTTATTTTTATGTTGACCATCATCATGGATCAAGAATGACTTTGATTACCACTTTGTTGAATAAAGAAGTTACTTCAATTTGTTTTAATCTATGCACAGATCAACGCCAAGCATTATCATTATTTACAGTTGTTTTTTTTTTTTTTTTTTTTTTTGTAAGAAACTGAGTTTTCATTGAAAAATGAAAATATTCAAGAGCATTAAAAAAAAGTCCACAAAAAAGGAGATCATATATCTGATTCTTTCTATTTCCATAACAATGCAATTAGCAAAAACATGAGACAAGCGAGATTCTGCATTCTTACTGATTGTTACACTTTAGTTATTTGCAGGAAGAACCTCCTGTAACGAGATTCCATGCTTTGATTCGTAAGTGCTGCCTTTTTTAAGTTTGGTTGGGAACATATTCTTGAGTAATAGTATTATTATTATTTTTTTTTTGAACTCCTGCATTTCACTCCAACCTTTTGTATTTGTTCTTTGAACCAGCTATTATCCAACAATGACTGTGGAAGGGATGCATGTCAAAGTTGTGGATCCAAACACTCGTAAAAACTGTTTGAGTGGATACACTTTTTTATTAGGGTCGGCACATATGGTAAGGCTCTGTTTTTTCATTGTCACATTCTTGAGAGTTGCTGGCTTGAGTAGGCAACCCTTTGATGAATGAATTATTGAAAAGAATTAGCCTTATGGTCTTTTTATTCTGTGATAAACTTAGTTAACCCAACATGTAGGAGTTTGAAATAAATAAAGGAAAGAAGGAAAAAGTTAAAATCTCATTCCATTTGACCTTATGACAAAATTTTCTCGGATACGAGTGGTGTTTATATTCTTTAGTTTTCTGTTCAGAAATAACTCTTCTGGTGGATTGCTTAGACATTCAATAATTTTGATATTCAATTTCCTATCTTTTGGAAGTACAAATATGGGGATCGGTTGAAGATGCTGTTGCAACAAGTTGGTGGTGCAAATGTTTTGTCTATTGAGGACTTCTCTTCAGATAGCCAAGTACGAGGTTTTATCTCTTTCCACATAGACTATATCCATTCTTTCCTAATTGCTTTGTGAAGGCGTGGGTAAAAACTACTGTTTGACTAACTTCATGTAAAAAGATTCTAATTCACAATATTTCTGACTGCAATATGGTCTTATGAACAACATGAACTGCATTACTAATAAGCGTATGGATTCTAGGATTGAGTGTTATGAATAATACATGCTTAATACTGATGAAGTATAACTTACATCACATGGGGCCATAATGATTTATTACAAAAACCATCTATATAGTTAATATCAATGCTAATCGAACATTAATTACTATCCAACCAATAAGGCTTAAGATGTGAGCTGTGTTTTAAAATATGTCTCAAATGGCGCCTTATGATCTTTGATTGGACTAAATACAACAACTCGACATCTTTATTTCATTTCTTTTATTTATTTCA
>NW_019268530.1:1895657-1923721 GCF_002738365.1 Cucurbita moschata
TTTTTTTTTTTTTTTTTTTTTTTTTTGTAAGAAACTGAGTTTTCATTGAAAAATGAAAATATTCAAGAGCATTAAAAAAAAGTCCACAAAAAAGGAGATCATATATCTGATTCTTTCTATTTCCATAACAATGCAATTAGCAAAAACATGAGACAAGCGAGATTCTGCATTCTTACTGATTGTTACACTTTAGTTATTTGCAGGAAGAACCTCCTGTAACGAGATTCCATGCTTTGATTCGTAAGTGCTGCCTTTTTTAAGTTTGGTTGGGAACATATTCTTGAGTAATAGTATTATTATTATTTTTTTTTTGAACTCCTGCATTTCACTCCAACCTTTTGTATTTGTTCTTTGAACCAGCTATTATCCAACAATGACTGTGGAAGGGATGCATGTCAAAGTTGTGGATCCAAACACTCGTAAAAACTGTTTGAGTGGATACACTTTTTTATTAGGGTCGGCACATATGGTAAGGCTCTGTTTTTTCATTGTCACATTCTTGAGAGTTGCTGGCTTGAGTAGGCAACCCTTTGATGAATGAATTATTGAAAAGAATTAGCCTTATGGTCTTTTTATTCTGTGATAAACTTAGTTAACCCAACATGTAGGAGTTTGAAATAAATAAAGGAAAGAAGGAAAAAGTTAAAATCTCATTCCATTTGACCTTATGACAAAATTTTCTCGGATACGAGTGGTGTTTATATTCTTTAGTTTTCTGTTCAGAAATAACTCTTCTGGTGGATTGCTTAGACATTCAATAATTTTGATATTCAATTTCCTATCTTTTGGAAGTACAAATATGGGGATCGGTTGAAGATGCTGTTGCAACAAGTTGGTGGTGCAAATGTTTTGTCTATTGAGGACTTCTCTTCAGATAGCCAAGTACGAGGTTTTATCTCTTTCCACATAGACTATATCCATTCTTTCCTAATTGCTTTGTGAAGGCGTGGGTAAAAACTACTGTTTGACTAACTTCATGTAAAAAGATTCTAATTCACAATATTTCTGACTGCAATATGGTCTTATGAACAACATGAACTGCATTACTAATAAGCGTATGGATTCTAGGATTGAGTGTTATGAATAATACATGCTTAATACTGATGAAGTATAACTTACATCACATGGGGCCATAATGATTTATTACAAAAACCATCTATATAGTTAATATCAATGCTAATCGAACATTAATTACTATCCAACCAATAAGGCTTAAGATGTGAGCTGTGTTTTAAAATATGTCTCAAATGGCGCCTTATGATCTTTGATTGGACTAAATACAACAACTCGACATCTTTATTTCATTTCTTTTATTTATTTCAGTTCTATGAACCTGCTGGTGTTTTTTGGGTAATTAATTTGTATGCTAACTGTTGTAGGACTTTGGTAATGGAGAAAATGAACGGGTAGTATTCATTATTCCTGGAGGATTAGCAGAAAAGTTGGGTTCATCCTATAAGGTTGATTCTTATTATAAAATAACTGAGTTGGTTTTGATATCATCTGTTTTGAGTGGAAAGCTGGACAGAGACAATTTGATATCACCCTGTGGTAAGTAGTCTTACTCATTACTAGTTTCATTTGTAGTATATTGACTCATTGTTAAAAACTGTTTATATTTCTTCATCTTAACTACATTCATCTGACTGAATATAAAGTTTCTTTGCAGAACCAGGTTCCTCTACATGCTCCACTGATGAAACCGTGGTAGCAGAATCCGATCTCGAAGCAGAAACCGATAAACCAGTTGCTTCTAATGTCCAAGGTTCAGATGAACATTTAGGCATACCAGATGAACATTTAAGCAAACCAGAGGTGTCCATCGACCATGCTGATTCTGGATCAGCTGGGGGCCATAAAACATTCAGAAATAGTTACAGTGGAGTCAAAATGAGAAACGACAAGGTTGATGAATCTGACAACAGCAATATAGACATTATTTTCACTCAAAATTTAATCGTGCAACACGTGATGAAACCCTCATCAATAGTTACTGCAGAAGACAGTGGAATTACGAACTTCAAACGCTTCAGGAAGGTATTACTATTAGCCTCTGAATGTTATAATCTGCACCATTTCGTTTTAACTGGTGTGCACATTACTGTTTGATATTGATGATATCTTAGTTATATCTTCTTATTATGTCATAAGATCATTACCAATTCCCATCGATCGACCATTGTATGCGTTTTCTAATCTTAAACGATGAACCAAATGATGGTCGTGATCATATTTGCATTCAACTGTTCGAATATGCATTTAAGTAGCATTAAAAACAGTGTTTGTTTCTTGTATTAGTGGCACATAGAGAAAAATGTTATGGAGGTTAATACGCACATCCTTACAACTTTTTTGCAGACAGAAACTCACTCTGGGAATAGCTTTTATAATCTTGTTCCATTTGATAAGTATCCTTACAAGTAAGTGTTTCTCTCATGTCTTGGAGTCATTTGGGATGTGTTTGGCGCATGGTAGAGACGTTTCTTTGCATGCCATTACATATTCTTTCATGTTTATTTATTGAAAGTTGGGTATCTCACGTTGAATTAATATGATATCTTTAAACATTTCAAGCCCGCACCTCGACCTCTGAATCTGATTACGTTAAAAGAAAATCACCTGCCATTGTTTTATGGGTTTCTAGGGATAACGGTGATGGAAGGGAGGAAATTGCAGAATCCTTGAAAGAAGAAAGAAAGCGCAAGGAAATGGAAGCAATATCTGAAGATTTATTTAATAACGAAAAGGTGAGTCTTTTTTACTTGTTTTATCACCACAAGTTACAAACATGGCATGCATGAAGACATACATTTTTAACTTGCCTAAACTTCAGGGACGACGTCGTGGAATGGTCGGTTCCCTTCAACAGCTCCTTACTCGTTCTTAGAAACAGGTATCCGTATTTGCATCAAAGAATTCTCTCTGTGTTTGCCTCTACTTTGTTAGATAACTCGTTCTCTTTTGCACACATTTGCATGATGTCGTCGTCAATCACGATCATACTTACCTCGCATGTCTAACTGTTGCAGTTGCTTGTCTATACTCTAATATGACGATATTGTTTGTCGACAAATTGTGTTAAAACTTGATTTGATTGATGTCCCTCTATAATATGAAAGCATATAAGAGGCCAGGCTTACAATCATCCAAGTATTTTGATAAGTCAGAAGATGTATCGAGTATTAAGTGGACTTCTAACGTTTAACTTGTGTTGTGGTGACATACTTACACGAGTATTCATAGCTATGTTATCTCTAAGGATTCAACACGACTAGCTCGACATAATATTTTCGAGCTTCCTTAAAATTTTCTAACAAATATTTAAACAAAAGGGGATAAGCATAAACGATTTACCGACAAAAAGAAACTGTTCAACAAGTTGCACGTTGTATGTCCATGCATATCTCTAGTTCGTGGTGTCATCAACATGAGGGATAATTTTGTAAATTGCATGGTCAACCATAGAATGCTTAATCTAAACGTTTTCAATCTCGTGGGTTGAACTCCTAAAAGGACCTCACATCATTTATTAAAAAACATTTAAATTAGTCCAAAATCACATGCAAAACTTTAATCAATCCAGAACCACTCATTACATACATTAAACATTAATAAAATTAAGGAACAAACATAAAAAAGGGATCCAAAAGTTAGCAACGCAAACAAATATAAAAATTATTTTAGAATGACTAAATATAAAATAAAATAATTCATATTATAATATTAATAAATGCAAAATATAATTGTTTTTTTTAATATTAATTAATTATATACTTTTTTTTTATTTTAAACTCTTTTAACTTAAAATTGGATATTACTCTTAAAATATTTCTTAAAATATTTCTATGTTCTTGTTGGCACACTCTCACTCTATGTTTGTGTGTAACTACTCAAGTCTTGATTAGCGGATGTTGTGCTTAAGTCCATGATTAGCAGATGTTTTCATAAAGTAATGTTTTGTCTCTTTGATTAACGTGGAATCTCACTAATATATATATATATATATATATATATATATATATATATATTAAAATTTTATGGTGCAAATTATTATACCTTATACCAAGTTGAGATGAGAAATTGATATTTCCAGAAAAAACAAAAAAGAAAAGAAGAAAAAGAAAAATAGAGTTAGGCTAGAAAAGCGAAAAGGGACGGGTACAACTAATTACCAAACAAATTAATTTTCTTTTAAATAATTAATTTATATATATATATATATATATAATAAATAAAGTACAACAACTCAAACGAGCCTTTATTTAATTAATATTGGACAACTCATTCTATCTTCCTTACATTTAAAATTTGTATTTAAAATAGGAAATAATTCTTTATCAAATTTACCTTGCTTAATTTTATATACTTATTTCAACCTCTTTGAAAAAAAAAAATGAAATTAAGGTTAAAACTTCACTTTTATCATATACTTTAATCTATTTATTTTAAAATGATTTTGATGGAAGAGACAATTTAGCTTCTTAACCTTGGTTTAATATTTTAAAATTGGTTATGATGTATTAAATTTTTTAAAATAAATTTAGAAATAATTAAATTTAACGTATTTAAGTTATTTAAATCATGGAACCTTCTACTAAAATATAAAATATAAGAGTTTTTTTAATTAAATTATTAAAATAAATTAAATATGAGTTGGGCAAGAAGAGAGAGAGAAAAAGGATGATCACCGTCCAATTCTTTTTCAAAAAAGAAAATATTTTAAATAAATTTAATGACAACCCACTAGCCATACCAAACGATCAAAATAGCACACATCAATAATCCAACGGTCCACAAACAAAGCATCTTAATCGTAAGCAACACCTGCCCGCACCTGATCCACAAGGTACACTGTCAACAAGTCGGTGGTCGACCTAAAACCGAGTAACCCGGTCAAACAAAAATATTTACAAAATTATAATTATAATTTTATTTAATTTGGTTGGCCTCCTAATATAGACCTGGCTACATCGCCAATTTGAATATTCAACGGTCAACGGTCAAAATACATGGGACGCATACAATAAATATCCAGCTAAGCTTAGCTAACCCACCCTCTCCCTCTCCTAATAATTCCATTTCAACTAATCAATTTCTAATTTTAATTTCTACAAAATTCAATATTCCTTTATATAATTATTATTGATTAGTCTTTTATTTATTATATACTTCTGATTTTTAGCTACCCTCGGATTTTTTTTTTAATTTCGATACAACGGTTCATATTTTTGGAGATAATCTAATTTCTAATATATATAAAAGTTCGTTAACCAGCAATATTTTTCATTCGAGAGCTCATTTTCAAATTTGAATATAACTCAATTAATTAAGTAATTAGTAGAACTGATTACTCGAGATCATTTAATTGATAAGAAATTGTGTTTTTAAATTACGAGCTATAATAGCTAATAAAGATTTTTTTTAAACAAAACGTTTGTAATTAAGAATTTTTAAAATCCAACAAAAAAAATTAAATTTTTTTTAAAAATTAAATCAATAATAGCTAATAAAGAAAGAAATAGATACATGCCTAATTTATATCCCCGAATATTCGAATATCTGATTTTTTACCAAAAATATAAAAATATGAAACAACCGTCAAAATTATGTTTTATAATATATTATATTTAATTGCAACATTAATTATTAATTATATTATACCAGCTCTAATTTAAAAACAAAAAAAAGGTTAATTTATTAAAAAATTTATTAATTTATTTAAAAAGTTTTCTCATAATTTGGGGTATATTATTTATTTTGTCAAGATTTTCGGCTTTCTTAATAGAAAAGGAAGAGCCCTAATTTTATGAAAGCCCTTATCTGCCTCCCGTCTCTTTCATCAATTAACACGCAACGCAACAAAATAGCAGTCAAAGCTGAAAAGCAGCTCAATCCCATATTAGGGGCTACTCTTTTTCTTCTTTTCTTCAATTTTTTACGAATTTCGAATTCCTGGGCGTTGAATTTGGACCCGCGTTTCAAGTTTTCTCCCTTTATCTCTCCTTCTTTTGATATATAATCCATCTCTCCATTGATTCATAGACCAGCTGAATCGACAGGAAAGAAGAAGAAGTAGACGGTATTTATTGTTTTCTGCGTTCTGGTTTGATTTCAATTGCAGAAGCTACAATGTTCTTGTCATGGAGGAGAAGCAAACTTGGGTTTCTCCCCAAGTTGAAGAAAGAGCATCTTCCGGGCGTTGATTCGGGTTCTGAAATTGTGATTCCTTCGCATTTTCTATGTCCGATTTCGCTTGATTTGATGAAGGATCCTGTGATTTTGTCCACCGGGATTACTTATGATAGAGAGAGCATCGAGAAGTGGATTGAGGGTGGGAATTTTTCTTGTCCTGTGACGAAACAGGATTTGATGAGTTTTGACCTAATCCCTAATCATACCTTGAGGAGGATGATCCAAGATTGGTGCGTTGCGAATCATTCTTACGGAATTGAGCGGATTCCAACACCGCGGATTCCAGTCACGCCGTATGAAGTTAATGACGTTTGTTCGAGAATCGCCGTCGCGACTCAAAGGGGCGATTCGAAGAGATGCAGTGAATTGGTGGGTAAGATCAGGAATTGGGCGAGAGAGAGCGAGAGGAATCGGAGGTGCGTTGTGAATGGAGGAACTGGGATTGTTCTAGCAGCTTCGTTTGAGCATTTTGCTGGTGTTTCGATTGAGAAACATGTGGGTTTGTTGGAGGAGATTTTGTTGGTTTTGGTATGTGTATTCCCAATCTCCATTGAAGGGTTATCCAAGCTCGGATCTGCGGATTCCTTGAAATGCATGGTTTCCTTCTTAATGGGGAAAAATCTTTCACCAAAACAGAACGCAGTTTTTGTTCTGAAAGAACTGCTTCTGGTTGATCAAAGATACGTCGATTCATTGGCTGCCATTGAAGGAGTATCCGAAGCTTTAGTAAGCATCATAAGGGAGCCTCTTTGCCCTTCAGCTACAAAATCATCCCTTACAGCCATTTTCTACATTATTTTACCATCAGAAATCAGCGAGAAAATGACATTGAAATTCATGGAACTGGGCTTGGTCTCTCAGCTGCTAGATTTCCTTGTAGATGCAGAGAAAAGCCTGTGTGAGAAAGCGTTGGGAGTATTGGATGGAATCTGTGATTTTAAACAAGGAAGAGAGAAGCTATACCAAAATGCATTAACAATTCCATTGTTAGTCAAGAAGATCCTAAGAGTATCAGAGGTTGCCTCTGAGTATTGTCTGTCAATACTATTGAAGCTTTGTAAGAGTGGAGAGAAGGGTGAGGATGAGGCGAGGGTGGAAGCTGCTCAACTGGGTGCTTTCCAGAAGATAATTGTTCTTTTGCAGGTTGGTTGCGGTGGTGACATGAAAGACAAGGTCACTGAGATGTTGAAATTGTTGAATCTTTACAAGGATAGGTTAGATTGTATTGATTCATCCATGCATTTTAAGTTCTTGAAGAAATCATTCTGATTTACTGTAAGAAACACAATTTTTTGTCTGTTTAGGTAGTGAAGAAAATGTATATACATACACACAAAACACAGATCAATGAGAAAACTGAACTTTATACTCAATCTGGCTAGCCTCTACTGAATTTCTCTCATAATTTTTGTTGAAGTTTGAGAAACTTATGATTATGGTATCATAACATCTTGTCGGGTTTGTCAAACTCATCGTAGCTCAACTTGTTAAAGTATATTCCACCCAAAACTAGGAGGCCAAATGAGTCTAAATCTTCTATTCATCCTCATGTTGTTGAACTAAAAAAACGTTTTTTTTGTGCTTGCAAACTTTAGCTCATATAAGCCGAGTCATAAACAACTACCATTCTCAAAGGTGAGCTAATCACCAAAGGCGTTTGGGATTTGTCCTTGCTCCTTTAGCAGTCGACTCGGTGGATCGTACAAGCCTTGTGCGTCGTGCTAAAGAAGGGTTCACCCATCTATGAGTCGTATCTCTCTCGACTTGGGAGAGTTTCTTGTAGATGTTTGCTCGAGGTATGTCCCAAATTTTGAGCACTGATGCTATGTGGTTAGCTGTAAAGGTCCGAGACCCCATTACTATTTGATCATATTAAACAAGGTGTTTTGAACTGTTTCAAGTGTTGTTTGCTGTGTTTTGAACTTCTTCAAGTTTCTCCTTTATCTCATGTGGGTTTTTATTGTCGTTGTGGCATAAGGTCTTACTGGTATGAACTCCGACCCTTGCCTCTTATTTTGAATTCATGAGGATTTCAACTACCAAGAGGTTAGCTTCTTTGAGCAAGAGTACCTGCAATGTGAGTGCGAGGCATGTCAAGCGGGGAGGACACCTGTAACAACCTAAAATAATGATAATATGTATTTATTTGTTGTGTGTTTGATGATGATGATGATAATTATTATTATTATTATTATTATTATTATAAAAAATATATATATATATATATCGAAACGAAGCAGCTGCTGTAAAGGGGGATGAGGGGCGGCGGACGCGTAGGCTGGAGGCGTGGGATGGATGAGTGGATTGTTAGAGGATGTGGAAGCGTATTAGGGCCTTGATTAGGTTTTAAAAAGGAAGAAAAACGAAGAAGAGTGATTAGCGAAAAATCCAGAAAACAGAGGAGGAAATTTTTGAGAATTCGAGTTTTGGTTGCTTAAAATTGGACATCAATCGAGGGTAGAGGAAGAGGGGTTGTTGCTGAGGAATCATTTGAGGAAGGGGATATGGCCACGAGCTGAATCGGACGGTGATTCGAAGGTAACGAAAAACCCATATCACCGAACCTTTAAATCTCGATATCTTGATTCATACTGCATAATAAGTTATGAAATAAGGCTTGTTAGAACCGTAGTTAGAAGATCTATAAAGTTGTAGAAGAAATCAGAACGAAATTCGAACGGTAGAGATGAAATTTTTGCTTCGGGACACAACGGGTATTAAAGGAAAAGATTGGGAAAAATTGCAGGGAGGAGAGGTTGAAGACGAGCGCGTGAAGGACACACGAGGCACGTGGGAGGCCGCGAGTGGAAGTGCGATTGTGCGCGGATCAGGCACGTGAGAAACGAACCCCGACCTTGTGTTGGCGCGTGAGGGTGCGTGAGCAGGTATTTTGGCTCCCGGTTTGTCCCGTTCGACTCCTTTTGACCTGTCCTATCAAAATTGGTCTATACTTATGTTGAAATTGATAAAATATAGGTCTAATAGGAAGGAATTGTGTTGAAATACTATTAAACGTACATTCAAGGGGGAAAAGGAGTTCGAAACCAAGTAAGTAGCATATCGATCTATGAACTAGTTCTTAACTTGTTTTACAACATGTGAGTATGTTGTTTACCTGATTAAGAGCTTAGTATGTTATGATCAACTGCTTGCCTGTGATGTAAGCATGATATAAATGATTGTCAGAATGTTCTATGTGTTGAACATGATACATGTATGAAAGCATGCAGTAATTGTGAGTATGTTATGCATGTTAATGGAAAGGTTATGACTCTAGATATGCTTATTGGTTGTTGAGCTATGACTTATTTATATGAGTATGATAGTCTACTAATTCCCGCGGAGTTCCTGGCCAACGCGCTGTGTGCTAAGTCAGGGAGCATGAGTACTCCTGACCGTTGGTATATGAGATAAACAGGCCGCCAAAGCAATTAGTAGACGGGCCGTATTTGACCGAGAGCGAGTCTTACATACGAGTCCGAAAATTTTAGATAAGCATATCGAAGGAGAGTCAGTAACCTAGCTGGAGGTAGCTGAGATACCTCATTAACGAACAGATGACCCTAGTAAGAGAACTAGGAGTCAGTGATGAATAAAGCTTAAAAACACCTGGAAAGATTAGTTATGAACCCGTGAATGATAAGCTAGCTACTTACTGAGTAATCTAATTACTCATCAAAATTATTATAACTTTTCTTTCCAGATTTAGATGATGCAGGCCAACCGAGGACGAGACCAGCGGACTAGAGACTACTGGGAATCCATGTCTGGGTCTGTTTATGTAATTATGTTTTCGTTGTCAAGAATTTACTTCGGTTGTTTTAAGTTTAAATAGCACTGGTTTTAAATGTTTTACTAGATGTTTTTTTTTTAGAAATATTTTAAGATTATGATTGGGTGTTAGAGTATGTTGTCGTTGATGACGGTAACTCCTGTTAATCGCGTTGACGATGAGCGGGCGTTACAACACCTTGCTTCTGTAACAGCCCAAGTCCACTACTAGCAGATATTGTCCGTTTTGGTCCATTACGTATTGCTGTCAGCTTCACGATTTTAAAACATGTTTTCTAGGGAGAGGTTTTCACACCCTTATAAGGAATGCTTTGTTTCCCTGTTCAAATGAAGATCTCACAATCCATCTCCCTTGAGGGCCTAGCATTCTCGTTGGCACACCGTTCATATCCAGGCTCTGACCTTGATTGACATTCCACACCATGCAACTCCTGAGGACTTCCCGTGTATGTAGAAAGAGGTAAACTTCTATCTATGAAATTTCCTTCAAGTTGAAGCTACATTTTGCTTAAGATCACTAGGGGGACCCTAGCAAGTGATGAGCATTTGAAGGCCTACCTTAGGGGAGTGTCTATGGCTCTGCTTAACCACACCATAAGTTAAGACGAGAAGAGCACGTGCTTTTAACACACACGTGCTCTGAGTCGTCATACGTGCTTATTGTAAGCTTATTTTTTGGTATTGTTCTTTCATGTTGGCCTTTAGAATGAACTAACTCGTGTACATCAACTATTTACTATCTATACCTTTTGATGAATAGTTAAAACAAGTGAGGTTATGGATTCAAACATTTAACCTTTTTATTGAAAATACATATTTTAACTAATTGATACTCATGTTGGTTCGTATTTGCTATCGTTTCATAAAGATGCAGTGCCTCTTCTTGTGTAATCTATAGTATATATTTATTCTCGAAGTTGAAGAATCAAATTGGATCGAGTAAAGAACTTCAACCTAATATTACTTATGAATATCCTACGTTTATTCTTGTCTTGGTTCTTTAAAACTTTTTAAATTATTCGGTATCACGACTTTCTTTTTTATTCAAATTTTGGCACTCTAGGATTCGATAAAACTCGCAATCACACGAGAATTTAATCCAGCTCACGAATGGGATAAATTCTTATTAACGTCATCTTCAAGCATCTAAACCCCACCTTTTTCTTTTCCTCTCTTTTTCCCTTAGTCCACTTTCATTATTCTACGTTATCTTTCATTTCTTTTCCACAAATAAATATACCCTTTTAAAAGAAAAAAAATATATTAAATATTATAAAATAAATGTCGTTAAATTTACCGTAATCTATCAATTTTATGAACAAGTAATGCAGTCAAAATATTGATATTAGATTAAAAAAATTAGCATAATCTATCCATTCAAGTTTTTAAGTTTTTTTTTTAGTTAAATAATATATAGAGTGAAAGATTTGATCAAGATAACATGTTTTTACTTCGGTTGGATTATGTTCGAGTTTGAGTATTGGACCTATGGTCGACTTTCTTCTCTATTCAACCAATCGGTCTCACAATCAGGGAGGCTTATACCATTACGCTCACAAGTAGAATCTTAGCTTGAGCCTACCTTCGTACACCTCCGTTACTCTTGAGGTATCTGCCCCAATAAACTACCCACCTAGCAGTGTCCCACCTCCTAAAAAAATTCAGTGGAGGCAGTTAGACATTGTTAGACGAAAAATGCATCCAAATGAATGAAACGAGCTAGAGAGCCATGATGGATTCCCACTCTTTTTCCCTCAAAGAAACGTCCGAAAATACACATTCCATAGTAGAAAAAGCACAAAGTTCCTTCCCGAACATGGGGAAGAGATTCGTAATAGAGACGGAAGAGAGCATAGATGGCGTAGAATGGGCGCTACCCGACTCCTCTCTCAGACCCCACCGCCTGATTCTGCCTCAAATCCAAATAAGTTTCGTACACTTGTCTTCAATTTCACTTAAACGTCCGTTTCCTACCCTTTGGCCTTCACTCACCGCTCACTACTCAATTTCTCTAACCGTCCATCTGGCACCACGTTTTGCATCGCATTTCGTGCTACTAGAAGAGGATTCTTCCTGTTTTTCCATATAAATCCCCTGTTTTCTCAATTCGGTTGTCGTCTTCATCTCTCCTCTCTCGCACTGCATTTCCTGTTTTCTTTGAAGCTTGATTTTGTTACCCCATGGCATCTGCTGCTACTCTTAGCCCTGCTGATACTGAGAAGCTCTCCAAGCTGAAAGCTGCTGTCTCTGGTCTTAGCCAGATAAGGTATGGAAATGTGGACATAAACCATGTGTATTCATGGCCTTTCTTTTTGTTGTAATTTCGATTTGTGGGATCTGTTTGAGAAATGGGTTGTGGCTTATGAGTTCTGTCTCTGATGCTTTTGTGCTGTAATGGGGTTTTTGTGGAATATGGGTTTTGTTATTGGATCTGATTGTTTCTTTGTTTTGACAGTGAGAATGAGAAATCTGGCTTTATCAACCTTGTCTCCCGCTATCTCAGGTAATTTCTAATCCTATAGCTGTTTATTGCAATGGGAGAGGATGTAACATTTCTTGAACCTTTGAAGTTCTAATTGTCTTGTAGAGAAGCTTTCAGATTCATGGCTGATTTGATTTGAGAATCACTTTTTGATTAGAAAATGGTTGATTATTTCCCTATTTGAATCAAGAAATCCGATTCTTAATCTGGAACTAAAGAGTTTTCTGAAAATAAATTGATTGTTAGATTTCTTCTAGGCGTGGTATTTTCTACTGAAACAGCTGAAGACTGATTTCTTCTTGATTTTCTGAATTTCTGGTTGAAGTGGGGAAGCACAGCATGTTGAATGGAGCAAGATCCAAACTCCAACCGATGAAGTAGTGGTTCCTTATGATTCCTTGGCACCAGTACCTAATGGTATCATCAATCGTTAACGGTTTTTGACTTACATAATTATGAACTTGATCCTTTATCCCTTTGTTTTTATCCTTCTTTCTATTTCTTTACAGGGTTGATCACTATTTTGCTCTATTTTCATCTTGGATTCATGTGATATGTTCTTATCAAAAGCTTATGTAGATCTTTGCAATTGCAGACCCTGCTGAAACCAAAAAACTTTTGGACAAGCTTGTTGTTTTGAAGCTTAATGGAGGTTTGGGGACAACAATGGGCTGCACGGGTCCAAAGTATGTCATTGTCAACCCATTTTCTTTCTTTTTTTCTTCTGTCATTATCTTCTGCACGTGCTGATGTTTTTGTCATGCATTTGAATATCAATATGTTTCATTTGATTGTTTGTTATTAAGTTCGTGCTGAAGGCTTAAACCTTCAGTTTCAATGAGCATTGGATCAATTATGTGAGATCCCACGTCGGTTGGGGAGGAAGAATGAAGCATTCTTTATAAGGGTGTGGGAACGTTTTAAAGACATTGAGGGGAAGTCCGAAAGGGAAAGCGCAAAGAGGACAATATCTGCAAGTGGTGGGCTTGGGTCGTTACAAATGGTATCAAAGCTAGACACTGGACGATGTGTCAGCGAGGAGGATAAGCCCAGAAGGAGGGTGGACATGAGGCGGTGTGCCAATAAGGATGCTGGGCCTCGAAGGAGGGTGGATTGGGGGGTCCCACATCAATTGGAGAAGGGAACGAGTGTCAGTAACGCTGGGCCCCGAAGGGGAGTGAATTATAAGATCCCACATTGGTTGTGGAGGAGAACGAAGCATTATTTATAAGGGTGTGGAAACCTCTCCCTAGCCAACGTGTTTTAAAAACCTTGAGGGGAAGCTCAAAAGGGAAAACCCAAAGAGGACAACATATGCTAGTGGTGGACTTGGGCCGTTACAAATTATTTGCATCCCCACGAGAAAGGCTGCTTGAGCTTTAAAGCGCCCTTTAGGACTTTCTTAACGTGGTCTACCGCAACCTTAACAAGGACTTTATTCAGAAGTAGTTCAACTCATAGGCCTGAAATCTGCCACCAAAACTGCACTCTACCTGGGGGAAGAGAGCGATTTAAGTTCCATTGATTTTGGCTTAAAACCAAACCATGAGGTCTGGAGGCTTTGTTAATCTTTGCTTATTCAATTGTTGCAATATTCTTATTCATGTTTTCCTTTGTTTCTTTGAAGAAATTAATGTCTTACTTTGTTAGTAATCTAAATCTTCGCCATGAGTTCTTTAGGTAAGTAAACATATTAACTGCTTTTTGCCTATCGTCTGTGCTGCAGATCAGTCATTGAAGTTCGGAATGGTTTGACATTTCTCGACTTGATTGTTATCCAAATAGAGGTTTAATTCCTCACCCTATTTTCTTTTTCATGAATTTATTTACATTCCATCTTTATTATATTGGTTTCTAAATTTGATTTTGAGAACCGTCAATGTTGATTTTTTGCAGAATCTCAATTCCAAATATGGATGCAACGTTCCTTTGCTTCTGATGAACTCGTTTAACACCCATGATGATACCCAAAAGGTATTTAAATCTTTATGCCTATTTTTCCCTTGTTTTCCTCAGTATCTTGTGATTTACCAACTCTTCTTTATCAGATCATTGAAAAATACAAAGGTTCAAATGTGGACATTCACACTTTTAACCAGGTGTGTACAAGATTGGTTATCTTTTTTCATGTATTCTTTTTATTGTTTGCAATAAATTACTTATCTTACCCATCATTTGATTATAAACAGAGCCAATACCCGCGTTTGGTTGTTGATGACTATCTTCCGCTCCCCAGCAAAGGACGTACTGACAAGGATGGATGGTATGATAAAAATACTCGGTTTAGTACATGGGATACTTCAACCAACTTGTCTCTTGTGCTTCATGTTTTTATTTATACGTGGATTTTATATGTTGATCGATCAACAAATACAGCAGATTTCTTATGTGTCCTTATTTGTAACTTTTTATTGTGACAAAGAATTTAACGATCATTTCGGCCTCGTTCTCTAACTTCAAAGTGAATGTTATAAAAAAGAAAAACTATTAAGTTCCCTAAATGAGTTGTGAAATACTGTCGGTATATCTTTGTTTTAATTTATTGTTACGCTTGTGGACTTGTGTGTATGTGAAGGTATCCTCCTGGACATGGTGATGTTTTCCCATCCTTGAAAAACAGTGGCAAACTTGATGCTCTGATTTCTCAGGTACGCATATAATCCCACTGACTATGTTTACTGAGATGAACCCATGTATACGTTTTTTTCTCATATTTTACTTTCGATGTTTGCTTGTGCAGGGCAAGGAGTATGTCTTTGTTGCAAACTCTGACAACTTAGGTGCTGTCGTGGACTTACGTATCCATATTTAATTTTTCGGAGACCTTTGCTTTTAAGCCTCTAGTTTACTTCTTACCATAATTGTTGCTTACTCGCATAAAACCAATTGCTTGGATTTCTATTCTCCTTGACTCTGGATATTATAGAAATTTTAAATCATTTGATTCGGAACAAGAACGAGTACTGCATGGAGGTATGAAATAAGTTATTGGTTTGTTGTTGATTTATTATTCCTACAGTTCTTTTGGCACTTGTAGCATTTATCGTTAATGATTATGTAGGTGACGCCGAAAACCTTGGCTGATGTGAAGGGTGGTACCCTCATTTCTTATGAAGGGAAGGTTCAGGTATATAAAATAGAATTTGTTGATTGGGGCGTTTCTGTATTCTCCTTGTTCTGTTTCACCGTGTAACGTTATTTTCATCGCATTATGCAGCTACTTGAAATTGCTCAGGTCCCTGATCAACATGTAAGTATATCAGTGATGATTATGTCTGATGGTACATCTTTTTCTTGTTCATGTATATGATAATATTGTTCTAATAAATATGGGCTAATGCAAATAAATCCCAGAAACAACCATTGATATCATTTTTTGGTCAGTTGTATATTGGTATTTTCTTGATCAGTTTGTAAATTGACAAATGATTCTTTGTTTGGTTCAGGTCAATGAATTCAAGTCCATTCAGAAGTTCAAGATTTTCAACACTAATAATTTGTAAGTCATGTTCGTCTTGATGCACATTTAACAATTACTGATAATGGCCTGCTAATAAGATGTTGGGAATGAATGATTGAAGGTGGGTGAACTTGAAAGCAATTAAAAGGCTTGTGGAAGCTGATGCACTCAAGATGGAGATTATTCCAAATCCTAAGGTAGTTTCTGTTCCTAGTAATGGCAGGCCAATGCATGTGGTTAATGTTTAAATATACAGTACGGACACACTCCGGTCCTGATATATTTGTAGTGTTTTAAAAAATTAGTGAGATCACCTGGAGATCTTGGAGAGGCAACGAACGAAGCATTCCCTATAAGGGTGTGGAAACCTCTCTCTAGTAGACGCATTTTAAAAACCTTGAGGGGAAAGCCCAAAGAGGACAATACCAACTAGCGGTGGGCTTGAATTGTTACAAATGATATCAGAGCTAGACATCGGGTAGTGTGCCAATGAGGATGCTGGGCCCCCAAGGGGGATGGATTGTGAGATCCCATATCGGTTGGAGAGGGGAACGAAACACTCCTTATAAGGGTGTGAAAATCTCTCCCTAATAGACACGTTTTATAAACCCAATAACAAAATTAGAAGCTCCCATTTGTAGGCAAGTACTGTTGTTTTTGAATTGCCAGTAGTAATATATTGTTAACATACCAGGAAGTTGATGGGGTTAAAGTTCTTCAGCTCGAAACAGCAGCTGGTGCAGCAATCAGGGTACACTTTGTTCTTGATTTTCTGTGCTATGTTCTTATATAAATAGGTACTCATGTTCTTATATAAATGATCTTTTTTCTGCCAAATAGTTCTTTGATCATGCCATTGGTATTAACGTACCACGATCACGTTTCCTTCCTGTCAAGGCAACTTCAGATCTGCTTCTTGTCCAAGTTAGTTCTTTCATCCATCATTACAGGCTCTACTAGTGTAGTGGTTTGATGTTTCTTAACAAACTCATACGTTGGTATGTTTTTTCTGCAGTCTGATCTCTATACTCTAGTTGATGGCTTTGTCCTGCGCAACAAGGCTAGAAAAGATCCTTCCAACCCTTCTATTGAATTGGGGCCCGAATTCAAGAAGGCAGGATTTTTTTTTCTCTTGGCTTGGTCTCTTAAATGCTTGGTAGTTTTTTGAAAATGTTAGTTACTGTACTTTTTTTTTTTTTTTTTACTTTCACAGGTTGGTAACTTCCTGAGCCGATTCAAGTCAATCCCCAGCATCATTGATCTTGATAGCCTTAAAGTGGTTGGTGATGTTTCGTTCGGGGCTGGTGTCGTTCTCAAGGTATGAAACTGCTTCTGGTTTCCTTCTAGATTTTATTATCCAATTAGTAGTTACATTATAACATAATGACTCTGTCAAGTGTGTTGCTGTAACGACCCTACCCCACCGCTAGCCGATATTGTCCTTTTTGGGCTTCCCATTAAGGTTTTAAAATGCGTCTACCAGGGAGTATAAGAGAATGTTTCGTTCCTCTCTCCAACCGATGTGACATCTCATAATCCACCCCCTTTGGGGCCAGTGTCCTCGTTTGGACACTGCCTAATGTCCACCCCCTTTGAGGCTTAGGATCCTCGCTGGCACACCATCCGATGTCTGGCTTTGATACCATTTGTAACAGCCCAAGTCCACCGCCAACGGATATTGTCTTTGGGTTTTCCCTTTCGGGCTTCCCCTCATGGTTTTAAAACACATCTGCCAAGGAGAGGTTTCCATACCCTTATAAAGAATGCTTCATTCCCCTCTCCAATCGATGTGACATCTCACAATCCACTCCCCTTCGAGGGTTAGCGTCCTCGCTGGGACACGGTGTTTGGCTCTGATACCATGTGTAACAGTTCTAGCACGCCATTAGTAGATATTGTCTTCTTTGAGTTCTCCCATCCGAGGTTTCCACACCCTTATCAATAATGTTTCGTTCCCCTCTCCAATCGAATTTTCCAATCGAATTTGACAACTCACATGAACCAAATGGGTGAAAACAAACAAATTTTATTCAAATCAAACCGAGCTAATACTTTCAATTTTATACTTCAGAAATCAAACTAACCGACCAATATACTTCAAATCAACTAAACTGACTGAGTTCCAACGCATTTTCAAATTTTTTCTTCTCTGGGTTTTTAGAATTTCAGTTTTCAGGTTGCACCATAACATAGAACTTCTTACTTTCATATATCATGCTAAACCACCCGTTCTAACTATCAGTTGCCCTATTTTACAGGGGAAAGTGAGTATCTCGGCTAAGCCTGGGGCAAAACTGGCAGTACCAGATAATGCCGTAATCGAGAACAAGGTAAAAGAAAGAAGAGTTGAAATCTCTTATACAAATATCATATTTCTGTGCTGTGGATGAACTGATCTGAATGCTGTAATGGTAAATTTGATATCCAGGAAATCAATGGCCCTGAAGATATCTAAGCCTTTGCTTGCCTTCACAACTTTTTCAGAGCAGAAGCTTTCTGGCATTTTGAGTACTTTTTTTGTTAATTCCAACAAAAGCATGCAGTTTTATCTGTGTAATATGTGTCCGGTTTGGAAGTGTTCTTTTGGGATATTATGAACACTGATGGACTTGTTGGCATTATAAACAAAATGAGTTTCTATTAATATACATAATAAGCGAAGGTTTTATGGCGAAGGGAACAAAAATGGAAAGTTCTTAAATGTTTTGAATGTTCATTGTTTTCTTGTTTGAAAAGGTGTTTAGGTTGACTTGTGAATCTCGTACGCCGAAAGGTGGGTTTGACTCAACTTGGAACGAGCATTTAATTGTGTTGGGTTAAATATTTTTTTTACATTGGAGTTGATTTGATATATAATCGAACTTTATTGAATGAATGTTCATCGTTTGGTTTGATTCATGAGTCACAAGTTTCTAATATATTATGCTTTAGGCGTGGTTCATTAGGTTATAGATTGTGGTCGTGGGATATAGATCGTTGATAAGTCTCTCGATATGGCTTGTTGATGGTGATGAGTGGTTGGCAATACGTGAGAGTGTTGGGTTTTGGATATGAGCTATATCCATAGCTTGTTTTGATGTTCTCTTTTCGATGAGCATATTCGGTAGGATATTTTCTTACCATATATATGTCAATTTCAATATTTTCTCGAATGTTTCTTTCTCTTGTGCATACACTTTTGTATTTCAAATAAATGAAAATCACATGAATGACCGATTCAATAGTTATCTCTCGTTATTCCTGGCACTAATAGCACTAATGATGAAAATAGATCTTCACACTGTTGAACTAATATGCTCGAAAAGGAAATTTTCCAACACATTCATGCTACCATTACAATTTTTGAAGAACCCTAGATTTGCAGGGAAAAGACAAAAGTCTTTTAGTGTCGTGTTTGTACTTGGTTGACTCTTATTTAAACAAAGAGGTTTGTAAAGACTCAATTTTCCATAATAGATACCATTTGTCATAATCACACTCTTCTTGACAGTGGACTTTCTGATTGTTGATTGTGCCACGTTCACTTTTCAACAGCAAGTGAGTCAAAGCAATTTGTATTCACGTTGATAACGTATGCTCAAGTCTCTGACCCCAATTTGAAAAGAAGGTTTTAAAAAATGGAGGCATACAAATTTTAAAAGCAAGATTGAGAGAGATTGAAAGACATACCAACGAAAGACAACAGAACGGCTTAAATAATAATATATAACCTTTTCAGATAGGGGCAAGTTCAATATGTACACTCAAAAGTCTCGATAAATAAAAGGATTCGTACCAATATTCAACATCCGTTACTAATTAATTTAATTGAGACCAGGTGGTTCAATTCTAACTCTTTTAAGCCTTTAATCTTGAATTAATTTATGAAGTTAAAAAATATTAAATATATTATTATTTTTTTTTTAAAATAAAACTCTAAATTTAGGTAAGGTTGAAAAGAAAACAGGTCAAAACAAAAAACAGAAACTTGAAAATGAAATAAATACCTAATTTAATGCTCAAAATAACTCTCTTTTTAACTTCCCCTCCTTTTAAAGCCTTCATATATAGAAACCACCCTCCCGCCACCGCCATTTCCAAGCTACCACAGGCTGCCGGCGAGACCACAGGTCACCGACGGACGTTTTCAACGAACCCCACTTTGGATCATAGCCGACGGTACGTAATTTTTTGTTCTTCCAAATTGACAGCTTCCTTATTTTTCAAGCTAAAAACCTTCCCACCAACCGATTTCAATTCCTCTTGTTATTTTATGGATCTCCATCGCAAAGAAATCGAAGATTCTTAATGAACTCAACAAACCCAGAAAAGCCCACATCCCAAAACTCCGTTTTCTCATCCAAATCCTCCTCTGAAATCGGATCATTTGGTTCTGTCGAGTGCATTTTTGTAGTGGGGAAGGTGGAAATTGGGGTTTTATTATGTTAGGCGGTGTTCAATTGGGTCTTTTTGCTGCGTGTATTGTGTTGTTTGTGCCGATGGGAATGGCGGGTTGGCATTTGAGCCGCAATAAGATGCTGTTCTTCAGCGGTGCTCTTTTCATCTCTCTCGCTATCGGTGTTCATCTCACGCCTTATATTCCTTCCGTTTCTGATTTCGTTACTACTGTTTCTTCTGTCGTCGTTTTCGATAGTCGAGCTTCGTGTGTTTCTCAGTTACATGAAGTAGTTTGGGAAGTCAAGCAGAGCGATGAATTTAACCCTTTGAGTAATAACTCTGTTAATTATGAGAAGTCGTGGAAATGGGGGAGATCCGCCCCTGTTATTGTTTGTGATTTTCAGAAATTTGTTCCTATGGATGCCGCCGATTTGCTTAATGGATCATGGGTTGTTGTGGCCGGTGACTCACAGGCGAGATTGATTGCTCTGTCACTGCTGGATTTGATTTTGGATTCTCAACGAATGGAAGCCATTAGAGGCGATCTGTTCAAGCGGCATAGCAATTATCAGATTGTGATTGATGAATCTGGGATGAAATTGGATTTCATTTGGGCTCCTTATGCTTCTAATTTTACTGATTTAATGGGGGAATTCAAGCTAAATCTTAGCTACCCTGATGTTATGATCATGGGGTCAGGGCTATGGCATATGCTTCATTTTACTAATGCATCAGATTTTCGATTGTCTTTGGATTCACTTAGACGTTCTGTTGTTTCGCTGATTCCATCGACTCCGAATTCGGGTTCTGAAGCGCCTTTGACGGGCTCTATCTCAACTAGAACCCCGCATTTGTTCTGGATTGGAATGCCAACACTGATTAACTCCATGTTGAACACTGAGGAGAAGAGGAAGAAGATGACTGATCTAATGAAGGTAGCTTATGATGAATCGCTCCGCAAGAGTAAGCTTCTGCGTTCATCTGGTGGCCCTCTCTTGTTGCTGGACATCGAAACTTTGAGTTGGAATTGCGGGGTTCGATGTACAGTGGATGGAATGCATTATGACGATGTTGTATATGAAGCTGCCATTCATATTATGCTTAATGCTTTGCTTATTGAATCTCATCAGAAACTATGAAGAAGGAGGTCGATGTTCCATTGATGCTCGTAGAAGAGTTCGTTTTTGAGGATTCTCTAACACTACAACATTCCTAAGATGCGAGGTGACTTCTACCCTTTTTCTATTTCTCGGTTTTCTTAGTCGATTTGATGAGATTAGGAGTTCCATTATTCTTTGTTTTTCGTCACCGGTTAATGTAATAACACATAGGAACTCATTACATAAATCACAAGCCACGACATTTATATTGTATAGCTTTGGAGTTGGATCATCATTCATAAATCCTTTAGGAATCTTTGATTGATCACATGAAAAGATAGCGTGCCAAAGCATCGATGCTTTCGATTCGCTCCATCCTTTTGTTATTTGGTTTCTATTTCTTACATAATTGTATATATCTGGACAACTTCAATCAGATAAGTAACGTTTTTTCTATAGATTTATGCTATTGGATATGAAGGTTGTAATCTATCACTGTAAGCTTTCTTCTGAAGTCCAGCTGAATGGATTTCAGCATTCATTTGCTCTGTACATTTGTATAGTTGTTATTCATAAGATCACACCAGAGCCTCATCCCGACATTTTACAAACTATCTCTATTCCTCTGAGATCCCACATTGGTTGGAGAGGGAAACGGTGCATTCCTATTAAGGGTGTGGAAACCTCTCCTTAGTAGATGCGTTTTAAAAATCGTGAGGCTGATGGCGATACATAATAGGCCAAAGCGGAAAATATCTGCTAGCGGTGGTGTGCCAGTGAGGACACTAGGCTCCCAAGGGATGTTATTGTGTACTTGCTAATACTAAGGCCATAGGATGAAATTGAGCTGACATCAATCTTATAGAGAAGAGCCACACCCTTACGTGAATAGGATCTGTTCTATAGGTTTTACAACTGTGTCCTCGTGTTCTCGAAGAAGAACACCCGTGGATTATCGTCTTAGACATGATTGATTCCCCTAGCATTGAAAATACAATAGGATATCTAAAGTCAAGAACTTGAATACTATGTTCTAAAAATAGTAACTAAAAGAAGTGTTGCAGAAGAGCTAAAGAAACTTGGATTTCATGGTGGATGACAAGATCATGCATGTCGTTTGAATTTAAACAAATTTTATTGTATTTTTTTGTATGTTTTAGAGAATTATCTTTAAGATTATAAGTTATAATTAGCTGGTAGCCATTTTGATTCTGGTATTGATGGCCATTTTTATGCTTTAGCATGAAGATTTTGGATATTATAATGAAAGTTAAGTCATGAGCTAGATTTGCATGCTAAAGTCATTCAAGTAGTCTTGATCAAGCTATCTTGTGGAGTGATTCGAATTACGAGTTTTTCTTACTCTTGATCTTGATCATGATCATCAAGGTAATCCGTTCCAAAACATTTTCTTGGGTTGATTCCCTATCGTTTTTGGGGTTCTTGGATAATTTAGATCTAAACATCTTGTTCTTCAACAAGATTATTAGATCGAATCTAAAGAGTTTCATAACAAGAAACCCATAATATTCAAGAAGCTCTAAGTGAACCTGCAGCAAACAATAGAAAGGTTGAGAGACTCTGCCCAACAATTATTTATCTTCATGTCCTTTAAGTATTGTGATATGGACAATATTTATTTATCAATCTTCTTCACTTAGGCGTTACTGTTCCGCATCACTGCCTTCGAGCGATGGAAAAACGTGTCACCTTAGATAAGACTCGAAATGTAAATGTACTTGTAATTAGCTATGAAGGTTGTTTTAGTATTTGTTTAGCGATTGATTGCATTATGATTGATTTCCACTGCGATTGGAGCTTATTTTCATTTGCACGCCTCCGTTACCTTTCGGGAGGCCTACGCCCCATAAAAACTATCTACCTAAGACAGTCCCTTAGCCTGTAGGTTCTGACACAAAGTTAGAATTCTAGCATTTTCATAGTGGTATCTCACTGATGGCTCAGGCTCCCCCGGAAGGGGGCCTTCTTCGCCCTCCACCTAAACTGCACACGGAAGGCCCAAAGCCGGAAAAGTAAACGTGGCCCCAGTGATTAAAGATACAAGATTATCCTTTTATGGATAAAAGATATCAATTCTATGGTAGGAAACATGTAAATTGAGACAAACTAAAGATTACAAGAACATGCTTTGAAGGATCTTGTTTTTTATTCCTTGACGTAGAACTGGGAGTAACAGGGAACTGTAAACTTGCTTTTTGCAAGCCTCAAAGGGACAAAAGGATAGGAATTAACTGTGAAAAAGGATGAAACATGGAAAACTATGAATTTGGAAGAACTAATCTTCTTCCTCATGGCTTCCACAAGATGGTGGTTTCAGCAATCATGGCGGTTGCAACATATGGATCCATGTTCGATGGTAATCTTCGGTCTTCAAAATATCCCTTTCCTTTCTTTTCAGTGTCTCGTCCTACACGAACAGATGCACAACGATTTGCAACACCCTATCATAATTTATGATCCCAAACATGTAAATATATCAACCTTCGAATGTCGAACAAAAAAAATCATGTGGAAAAAGGAATAGGTTATACCCAAGAGAAGGTGTTGATATCGTTTGTTTCATGTTGTCCGTTAAGACGACGCTTGTTGCCTTCTCTATATGCAGCAATGTGTTCTTTGTGCCTAAGCTTCAACTTCTCAATTGCTTTCCTGATCACCTTAATACCGCCATCGTCCCTCATTGACTTCGTACTAAGAAATGATTATCAAACACGTTGGTTCGACGCTAGATCGTAGTTTATGGCTCAATCAGTACAAAGATAGATAGTGTTGCATTACCTGTAGTTTATGTCAGCACAAGCAACACTCCAATCTCCCTATTGTTGTTTAGAAAGAAAAACGATCAAGGATGATAAACTAGAAAGAAAGGAGGCCTAAAAAATCTCTCCAAAAACTCTCAGATTGTACCTGGATTGGTTTAGGATCAAAACAAAGGACTACCCCAGCAATCTCTGTTATCCTCTGTTAGTACAAAATCGAGACCGTAAGAACCGACGAAAATATAGGCATTTGAGCAATCTTTTACAACTTAAGTTACCTCCAAGATGTAACGAGCAACCCACATTTCATCCCCAGCAGATATACCAACGGAGGGACCAACTTGAAATTCCCACTATATTGGAACAAAAAAAAGCATAACATAAGAACATAATCATGATCAAACCATGGCAGAATCAGGAAAAAGGAAGAAGCTATACCTGTCCTGGCATCACTTCTCCGTTGATGCCACTAATGTTAATACCAGCATATAAACAAGCTTTGTAATGAGCTTCACTGATGTCACGGCCGAAGGCTTTGTCGGCACCGACGCCGCAATAGTATGGTCCCTATTGACAAATGAAATTGTATAGTACTTGGAAGCTTTTACTAAAGAGAAATAGAGCTTGTCTCACTGATTCTATTCAAGTAGCTCTATTCTTCAACAAGTTAAAGATGAGAAATGTGAGATCCCACATTGGTTGGAGAAGGGTACGAAACATTTTTTTATAAAGGTATGGAAATCTCTCCCTACAAATGCGTTTTAAAAATCTTGAGTGGAAGCCTGGAGAGGAAAGCTTAAAAAGAACAATATCTGCCAGTGGTGGGATTGAATTGTTATAAATGGTATTAAAGCTAGACACCGGGTGATGTGCTAATGAGATGCTGGGTCCTGAAGGGGGGTGGATTGGGGTCCCACATCGATTGGAGAGGGAAACGAGTGCTAGTGAGGACGTTGGGCCTTGAAGGGAGGTAAATTATGAGATCCCACATCGGTTGAAGTGGGAACGGATCATCCTTTATAAGGGTGTGGAAACCTCTCCTTAGCAGACACGTTTTAAAACCTAGAGAGAAAGTCTGGAAGGAAAAGCTCAAAGAGGACAATATCTGCTAGCGGTGGGATTGAGTTGTTACAAGAAAGTAATATCAATTACCTGTGGCCCGGGGAAACCACCAATCGGCCACCCGATCGGCCATTTTACGTCCTTCTGCAACAAGTTGTACTCTTGCTCAATACCATACCTGTGTTTCCAAAACAAATGAGCGAACTAAGACTATAAGTATCTGCCATTGTATAATATCAACATGTATTTGATGTTCCTGTGAACATTTCTTTTGCTGAAAGTTCACTTTCTTGGCATTTGTAGATATTAACATTTTACATCAGTTCATAACAGAGATATCAGGTGAGAATCTGATAATCACCATGGTACTTCAGCAGCAACATCAGGATGGCTAAAGATCTTGGCAGCAGCATCTCTCTTGTTCGTCGGGATCGGCTCTCCTGCTGCTGTGTAAGCATCACATAAAACCTAACCAGCCATTTCATATCAGTATACAACAACATATGAACACTAGACAGGAACTTGTAGTCCAAATGGAAACTTAGAACATACAAGAATATTGTTGCCTCTCCTAAAAGGGTCCCTGAAAATTGCTTGTGGGCTGTGATTCATCATTTAACAAGAACAAGAACAAAAAAATGTCAAGATCCAATCATTTGTGGAGAAATCTATGGAGAAAGAGATGACATAATGAGCTCACTAGAGGATCACTTCACTGTCTTCGCCGGAGGCTTGGCCGGTGCTGGATCCATCATAACTCCATTTGGGAACATCTGAAGGATCACTTACAGGGCCACAAAGGGTCTTCATATGCAACACATAATCAAAGAACATCAGTAGTTAAAAGATTTCATGTTTTGAAAATAGCTTCTCTTCAGAAAAGAAGAGAAATTACCCTTGCTTTGCTTCTGAGATCCATGCCTGATCCACCAATCCTGCTCAAATGGAACATAAAAAATGAAACCAAATACTATGATTAGCCCAAAATCAAAAGAGGAAAGCCCAACCCTTCATGTAACGGCCCAAGCCCACTGCTAGCAGATATTGTCTTCTTTGAACTTTTCGTTACGAGTTGACCCTTGAGGTTTTTAAAATGCATCTGCCTAGGGAGAGGTTTCCACACCCTTGTAAAGGGTGTTTTGTTTTCCTCCCCAATCGATGTGGGATCTCACACTTCAACTTCAATGATTTGCAGAATTGAAAAAAACACAGCTAGAACACTGAGTAGATGTTGAACTTTACACGATCAACAAGAACAGTTTCAATAATTAAAGTTGGCTCATCGAGAACATAAAACAAACTCAACGCGACGGAACAAAGAAGAGAAAAACCCTATAATCGAGATTTTAGTGAGCAGGTATAAAGGTTGGGACAATAAGGAGAGAGTGTAAGAGAAATTTCTCTCAATAAGCTAAAACGTGACAGGAACTTGAAATATTCTCGTTATAGTCCCGACCCCTAATATGAATATATCTTTATGTACGTCAAAATTAAGATATATATATATATATATATATATATATATATATATATATATATATATATATATATATATATATATATATATATATTTCTTTGCTTAGTAAATAAATACATTTATTTTAAATATTAAAATTTTGAATTTTTGAAGTTACTTTGTGAGGGGAGGTGGCCGTTAAATAAATATATTGGGACAAGAACAAAAAAAAGATTTTTTCATGTCTGTCCCGTTCACGATCATCTCTATAAACAAGAGGGTTTAAAACTTAGGAACAGAGGAGAATGAAAAGAGAAAAAAGTTGAGGGGAGCTTACCATATATACTCTGCAATGACCTTGTCAGTGGAGTCGGAAAGGTCGAGGTTGACGAGATCTGAGAGCACCGACATTGTCTTCTTCGAGATTCCGCGGGAATGAGTTGATTGATTCCTGCTCTGAAATTTTGGTGGTAAATGAAGAGTAGAGCTTGGGTTTTTATAGATATATAATGCCACACTTAAATAAAAAGCTTAAAGAATCTTTTTTTTTTTTCTTTTTTAGTTAAAAAAGATATTTGGAAATTTTTATAAAGAAAATGGGCAGTTTCTACCTTGTTCGTGGATCATTTTATTTTTAAGTATTTGACAACAACAAAAAAAAATAATAATTAATAAATAAATAAAATAAGAAAAAAAAAATAAGAAAATTTGATTTCAGTTTCAATGTAATATGTTAATTAATATTGAGCTAAAATATTATTAAAATGTTATGAACGGTTCATTTATGTGTTCTGTATTCAATGAGTTGAGAATCCGACCAACCCAAACTCAAATCATAAAATTTGGGTTGTGTTATATTTTTTTTGATTTGGATTGAATTGAATTTTTTAAAAATAAAAAATTTCATTCGCGGGTCGACATTTTACCCGTCCAACTCATAGGGTTACAACCCAATTTTAGTCTACAGTAATTTTTAAGTTATTAATTTTAATAAAAAAAAATATCGGCCACTAGGTTGAGTTATTAATAATTTTATTGCATAACTATTATTTTATATTGCTAACAATAAATAAACTTAAACACGTGTACACAACCAAATATAATAAAGCATTTCCTCCACTCAAATTAATTAATAATTTCTTTTAATAAAATAAAATTGGAATTTTAAAATAATAGCACAAGAATTTTTTTTAAATGTTATATTAATATTTTAATCGGTTAAAAATGTAAAAAGAATAGGATAATATATTTTAAAAGAATATCTTAAGATAATAAATTTTATTCTTATTTTGATTCTCAATTTTTAACAAATTCGATGAACTTCTAACTTTTTATTTAAATTCGAAACAAATCGAATAATATT
>NW_019268530.1:1923731-1937322 GCF_002738365.1 Cucurbita moschata
ATATATATATATATATATATATATATATATATATATATATATATATATATATATATATATATATATATATATTTCTTTGCTTAGTAAATAAATACATTTATTTTAAATATTAAAATTTTGAATTTTTGAAGTTACTTTGTGAGGGGAGGTGGCCGTTAAATAAATATATTGGGACAAGAACAAAAAAAAGATTTTTTCATGTCTGTCCCGTTCACGATCATCTCTATAAACAAGAGGGTTTAAAACTTAGGAACAGAGGAGAATGAAAAGAGAAAAAAGTTGAGGGGAGCTTACCATATATACTCTGCAATGACCTTGTCAGTGGAGTCGGAAAGGTCGAGGTTGACGAGATCTGAGAGCACCGACATTGTCTTCTTCGAGATTCCGCGGGAATGAGTTGATTGATTCCTGCTCTGAAATTTTGGTGGTAAATGAAGAGTAGAGCTTGGGTTTTTATAGATATATAATGCCACACTTAAATAAAAAGCTTAAAGAATCTTTTTTTTTTTTCTTTTTTAGTTAAAAAAGATATTTGGAAATTTTTATAAAGAAAATGGGCAGTTTCTACCTTGTTCGTGGATCATTTTATTTTTAAGTATTTGACAACAACAAAAAAAAATAATAATTAATAAATAAATAAAATAAGAAAAAAAAAATAAGAAAATTTGATTTCAGTTTCAATGTAATATGTTAATTAATATTGAGCTAAAATATTATTAAAATGTTATGAACGGTTCATTTATGTGTTCTGTATTCAATGAGTTGAGAATCCGACCAACCCAAACTCAAATCATAAAATTTGGGTTGTGTTATATTTTTTTTGATTTGGATTGAATTGAATTTTTTAAAAATAAAAAATTTCATTCGCGGGTCGACATTTTACCCGTCCAACTCATAGGGTTACAACCCAATTTTAGTCTACAGTAATTTTTAAGTTATTAATTTTAATAAAAAAAAATATCGGCCACTAGGTTGAGTTATTAATAATTTTATTGCATAACTATTATTTTATATTGCTAACAATAAATAAACTTAAACACGTGTACACAACCAAATATAATAAAGCATTTCCTCCACTCAAATTAATTAATAATTTCTTTTAATAAAATAAAATTGGAATTTTAAAATAATAGCACAAGAATTTTTTTTAAATGTTATATTAATATTTTAATCGGTTAAAAATGTAAAAAGAATAGGATAATATATTTTAAAAGAATATCTTAAGATAATAAATTTTATTCTTATTTTGATTCTCAATTTTTAACAAATTCGATGAACTTCTAACTTTTTATTTAAATTCGAAACAAATCGAATAATATTCTCATTCCGATTCCGATTTAAAGATATTTGTTTGAAAAATAATATGGTCAAAGCTATTTTAGGTAAAAAAAAAAGTTCGAAAATGTTTTATCATTATATATAACTAAAATAAATCAATTTAAAATTTTTTATGTTGTAAATTTTGTCATAAGTTTTTTATTTAATTTAGTTATTAACATTATTAATTTGGTTATTAATTTTGTAACCGTTTTAATATTAATCTTATTTAATTCCGTAACGTTCGATGATCCAAACAATTGTCGAGCTTGTTTAGGAGGCTGTTGATATCGAAATTTGATACCAGAATTTTTAAGAGTATTATGTGTCACATTGTATTTCTTGAGTGAGGTGAGAGTCTTTGTACTGTGTTATTCACTTGTAACACTTTGATTATTAGTGATTGATTGTTTCTCGTGGATGTAGGGAAACTTCTTCTTCCGAAACCACGTAAATATCTTGTTGTATCTTTGTGTAATTCCGTTCACTGGTATTGTGAGTACATTCGTTCCGCTTTCGTTACAACATTTTAGACTTAGTTGATTGACAGTTTTGTTAAAGATGACTCACTTCTCGCAAATATTGTCCGCTTTAGCCCGTTATATATATGATCGTTAGCCTCACGATTTTAAAACGATAGGGAGAGGTTTCCACACTCTTATAAAAAAAATGTTTTGTTTCTCTCTCCAACCCACGTGTAATCTCAGAATAAATGTTTGATATTATGAAAATTTAGTATAAATAAATAATATTTCAATTTAATTCTCGTAATTATTGTATTAATTAATTTTAAGTAATTAATTATGGTTAGTTAATATATTTTATTAAGTCAAAGTATTAAAATAATTTTAACTAATTAAATTTTGTTTTAAATTTGATAGGTGTATTATAAATAATATGACTTAAATTTAGGTTTTTGATTTTTGAGTTTATTTAGGAATCAGTATTAATATTTATTCTTAAATAAATAATTTATTAATTTTTATAAAATTTTAGATAAATAAAAATAAATAAAGAGAAAAAAGAAAAAAATCTAAAATAAAAACAAATTTCGTTCATATTTATTAGATGAATTAATTTTAATTCGAAAATTCGAGATTTTTATTAGAGATCTAAGAAGAATATTTAAAAAGTAAATATATTTTATTCTTATTTAACTTTAAAACGATGATTACACGTGTGATTATTCCTTCATTCAATAATAAAATATATTATTGGTGCAATAGGGTCAAACTCAATAATTGTACAAGTTCATTATTTATAATTTTCTGAAAATAATTTAGATATGCTTGTATTCAGGTTTACATTCTAAGAAATCTCAAACGGTCCGCAGTCTGAAGTGCAGTATTATTATATAGAGTATTTTGTAATCTCTTCTGGATTGATATCAATAAAGAGTGCGAGTGTTTCCCGTAAAAAATTGTATTTAAAAATTTTCATTTTATAAAAAACAATATCTTACCAAAAAGGGATAGAATAATAATAAAAGGTTAACTTTATTGATATGGTATACATCTTATTTAATAGCCTTTCAATCACATAGAACAATCCCTTACCTAATTACCATTATGACCTTACTAATATCCTATTAATTTTTTATATGTATCCCCTAATATAGTAAATAAATGAATAACATGTAATTTTTTAAAAAATTATATATTGAAATTGAATTACAAATATTAATTTAATTTTTTTTAAATTAATAGATTTTTTACCTATTAATATTTTATTTTATTATAAATAAAATGAATTAATAACTTAAATAATTCAAATCAACCCAATTCAAATATTTTTATGACTAGATTATATTGAATTTATTATTTAATAAGAGTTATATGAGCGTAAAATTTTACAATCTAAATAATTAGGCTAGATCTAAAAATGTCTTAACTCGACCCACTTACTAGCGGGCCTTAACATATTCTCGGTAGGCTTAGATTCATTTTAATTTTTTAAATTAAATCATTCAATAGTTTGTAATTTGTCGAAATTCACGCACGGATTCTTGTAATTAAATCTAGCTCAGTGATGACTAAAAAATGCTTTAAAAAAATGAAAGTGGCTACGTATATTAACACGGTGCACATATCATAGGAACTTCATGGTTAGACGTGTATTGTCCCGAGCAATTCTATGTTGGATGATTTTCTAGAAGATTTTTTAAGATGTATGTGAGTAAGAACAAAACATGCTAGAAGAACTTTTGTTGGTGTAAGAGAGAAGAGGCTTCACTCTTAAGAAGTGAGAAGTAGATAATGTGATCATATTATAAAGGACTTGTGTTGGCCCTAACCTGTAGGGATAGTTTTCACTTTCAAGAAGTGAGAACTTGTGTTGCCCCTCGCCTGGACGGATAGTTTTCGCTCTTAAAAAGCCAGACGTAGGTAAAGGGACCGAGGAGCGGTAACATAGAAGCCAAACAAATTTTATTAGTAATAGAAACCATATGTTATTCAAAATACTTGACACAGAGGTGGGAGTAATGGGGAACGGGAATCTTAGCTTTTTGCAAAGCTCAAATGGAAGAGTAAAATAACAATAAAAGTACACAGAAGGATAGGAATTAACTGTGAAGATGATGAAACAGTGAAAACTATGAATTTGGAAGACCTAATCTTCTTCCTCATGGCTTCCACAAGATGGTGGTTTCAGCAACCATGGAAGTTACGACATATGGATCCATGTTCGACGCTGGTCTTCGGTCTTCAAAATATCCCTTTCCTTCCTTCTCCGTGTCTCGTCCTACTCGAACCGATGCACCGCGATTCGCAACACCCTATCATATTTCGTTACTCCAAACGTGTAAGCATTTTGATTTTCGAATGACTATCATAATACCCGAATCGAAAACAAACAGAATTTGACATGGAAAAAGGAATATGCTATACCCATGAGAATGTGTTGATATCGGCTGTTTCGTGTCGTCCAGTGAGACGACGCTCGTTGCCTTCTCCATAGGCAGCAATGTGTTCTTTGTGCCTGAGCTTCAACTTCTCAATTGCTTTCTTGATCACCTCGTAACCACCATCTTCCCTCATCGACTTCGTACTGAGAAATGATTATCAAACATGTTACTACCAATGCTCAATCGCAGCTAATGGTTTACTCGATATAAAGATCGTGTTTCATTACCTGTAGTTCGTGTGAGCACCAGCACCATTCCAATCTCCCTGGTGTTATTCAGAAAGAAGAATGATTAGGAGGGGAAAAAAAGTACTCTCCAAAAGAAAAGCTCATGAACAAGAGGTTCTTAGATTTTACTTGGATTGGTTTTGGATCAAAAGAAACGACTACTCCAGCAATCTCTGTTATCCTCTGTTGGTACAAAATTGAGACCGTAAGAACAACGAAAATATAGGCATTTGAGCAATCTTTTACAACTTCAGTTACCTCCAGGATGTAACGAGCAACCCACAATTCATCCCCAGCAGATATACCAACAGAAGGACCAACTTGAAATTCCCACTATATTGGAACAAAAAAAAAGCATAACATAAGAACATAATCATGATCAAACCATGGCAGAACCAGGAAAAAGGAAGAAGCTATACCTGTCCTGGCATCACTTCTCCGTTGATGCCACTAATGTTAACACCAGCATATAAACAAGCCTTGTAATGAGCATCAACAATGTCACGGCCGAAGGCTTTGTCGGCACCAACACCGCAATAGTACGGTCCCTATCGACAATCGAAATCATATTCTACTTGAATCTTTGATTAAACAGAAATATAGTGTGTCTCACTGAATCTATTCAAGTCAACCAATCACTTCTTGTAGTGTTAATTACCTGTGGCCCGGGGAAACCACCAATCGGCCACCCGATCGGCCAGTTTACGTCCTTTTGCAACAAGGTGTACTCTTGCTCAATACCATACCTGTGTTTCCAAAACAAATTAGCAAGCCAGGACTATAAGTATCTTCTATTATATAATATCAACATGTTTTTTGATGTTCCTGTGAACATTTCTTTTGCTGAAAGTTCACTTTCATGGCATTTGTAGATATTAACATTTTACATCTTTTCATAAGCATAAATATGAGGTAACAATTTGATAATCACCATGGTACTTCAGCAGCAACATCAGGATGGCTGAAGATCTTGGCAGCAGCGTGTCTCTTGTTCGTCGGGATCGGCTCTCCGGCTGGTGTGTAAGCATCACACACAACCTAAGCAGTCAAAATTATCATTGTCAAGCTCAAGCCATTCCAAATCAGTATATAACATATGAAAACTAGACAGGAACTTGTAGTCCAAATGGAAACTTAGAACTTACAAGAATATTGTTGCCTCTCCTAAAAGGATCCCTAAAAATTGCTTGTGGGCTGTGATTCATCATTAAACAAGAACAAGAAGAAAAGAAATGTCAAGATCCAGTCATTTGTAGACATCTATGGAGAAAGAGAAGACAAAATGAACTCACTAAAGGATCACTTCACTGTCTTCTCCTGGGGCTTGGCCAGTACTAGATCCATCGTAGTTCCACTTGGGAAGCTTCGAAGGATCACTTACAGGGCCAGAAAGGGTCTTCATATGCAAAAGAACACAACACATAATCGAAGGAAATCAATATTTGAAAAGAAAAACAAATCCAATAAAGATTTCATGTTTTGAAAATAGCTTAGTACCCTTGCTTTGCTTCTGAGATCCATGCCTGATCCACCAATCCTGTTCAAATGGAACATAAACAAATTAGCACAAGATCAAAAAGGAAAACCAATAGAGAATCAGAAAAACCCTCAGTAAATATGATGATCCTTTAACTTCAACGATTTGCAGAATCAGAAAACACAGCCAGAACACTGAGCAGATGCAGAACATTACACAATCATCGAAGAACAGTTTCAGTACATAAAGTTCATTCAGCAAGAACAAAACGAATTCAAAGGAACAAAGAAAAGAAAAATCCCATAGTCGAGATTTTGGCAAACAATAAACAGAGCACACACAATCGTCCACAAAATTCCCCCAATCTCAGTTCTGAAACTCAAACAACACAGCCTCTGAACTTCAATTCATTTCCCCAAATCTTTCTCGGTAATCAAACAGCACAAACGAGCAAAAACGCGTGAAAAAAGAAAAACGAAACTTACAACTCACAAGAGAGGCATTCCTAGCCTCATCCACAGAATCATAACAGAAAAATCAGCGGAAAAATTCGAGAAAAAAACAGGGGATTATGGAAGGGAAGGAGAATAAAAGAGAGAAAAAATTGGGGGAACTGACCATATATACTCTGCAATAATCTTCTCGGTGGAGTCGGAGAGGTTGAGGTTGACGAGATCTGAGAGAGCAGACATTTTCTTCTTCTTCTTCGTGTGATCGCTCGAGAACACACAAATCAATAAGAGCTTCAGAGGGAATGATTTGATTCCCGCTCTCTGTTGAAATTTTGCAGAGAAATGAGGAACAGAGCTTGGGTTTTATAGATACAATGACAGCACCAAACTTTTGGAACATTATTCAAATTAACTTTTACTTTTTTATAAATTTAAAAAAAAAAAAACATTTTTATCTTTTAATTTTTAAATATCACATGTAAATGGCTCAAATTTCAACATTGATGAACTCATCTGAATCCTAACACAAATATAATTTAATTAATAAAATATTATATCAATCAATAAAGCCAAAATTGAGTCTCCAAACAAGTCCAAGAGAAGATCAAGACTCAATGGCTTGAGTAACAGCTCGAGGCTGATGAGGTCGGGAGGTTACTACTCTTGCTTCAATTTCGAAAAGTGCACGTAAAACTTAAGATGGTAGATCAAATGTAAAGATTCAACCAAAAACGTCTCGAAGATCCTGTTAACTTATTAGATTCTTTTTACAATTTTTTTTTTAAAAGGTTATTTAAAAATAACAGGTCAGCATTTAATATATTAGCCATTAATCAGTTATGCATTTTTAGGTACTGACGTGTATTTTCTTTTTCTGTAATAATAATTAAAATGGTTCAATCATCAATAACTTGAGAATTAAAAAAATAATAATTGTGATTTGATTCAATTCCACCGGCACAAAAGAATCTGTGGAATTTTTTTTTTTCATTCAAAAAACACTTGAAAATTTTAAATTATTTATTTATTTTGATAGACGGAATCAAAATAATTTAAAAAAAAATTAGAATCTAATGAGATCGGCATTTTTTTTCACAACTAGCCGAAAATCTAACATTAAATTATGTCGGTAATATTTGGCAATGAGAATCTATATGAGTCTCGATTCTAAATTTAAGATTTTGATTAAGATTTGAAACTCGACCTAAACACTTGATGCCCTCGATTTTTTCTTGCATTTCTCGTGATATGACCAAATTATCTATTTATCTTGAACGGCAAATTCGATTAATTTTGGAGTGTTCATAATTGAGCTACCGAAAATAATAAGAACTATCGTATTTTTTTAGTATTTAAATATATGATGATATTTTTTCAAAAATATCCTTAAAGAAGTTCTCGAATAGGTTTCTTTTGACCATAGATCACTCCGATATTTTTTTAAATCATAAGTATAGTCTGTTTTCATTTCATTATTGTGTCTCCCAACCATAAAATAATACATTTGCCTATTTTTTTAAAAAAATTTAAATTAAATGAAAAAAGAAAAAAATTATAAATGATATTTTAAGACAAATCACCATCACACTAATGATTGACAAAATAATTTATTATTGTCCGCTTATGTTATAATGTTTCACAAAATAATTGATCATAAATTATTTGAATATAAATTTCTCCAAATAAATGTGTAATTAAAGTAAAAAAAAACAAAAATTGGTAGAAGGTACAAATATCTATAATTTAATTTAAATGAGTCAAAGTAAATAGAATCAAGTTGACCAACACGGGTAAATTACACGTTTCACTTTTTTAAAATAATTGGAATAACTTAGCTTAATATTAGATATTAATATCATTCGATATATTTGTATTTAATATTTGTATTTAATTTATTAAATTTTTAATTAACACATGAAAAAAAAAAATCTTAAAAACCCTATTCTTTTTTAATTATATATTCTTTTGTAATATTATATAAGTTGTTAAAAAAGCATTAGATGAACAAATTACTTTTTTATGTTTTCAATTAAATATTATATTGACGTATTATTTATTAGTTAAAAAATATTTAAAAAAAAAGTATCTTAATAATTATTAAATAAAAATAAAATTTTAATATCTTATAAATAAGTGAATGGTGAGAATATGAAGAAAATATAATGAAAGTTTAAGGACTAAGTTGCAATATAATTTATTTAAATTTGTGGCCCTAACACTAAAGGGTAAAAATGGAAGGCAAAATTGTTAGGTGGTTGGAGGAAAGTGGAGGTGGGGATGATCACGTGGGCGTTGTACGGTGGAGGACAAAAAAGTTGGTGTGTTTTTCAAGGAAGCCCCTAAATATAAAATCTCCATTTTGACCTTTTTTAAAGAAGAGGGACACGCGTGGTAATTTCCGTCAATTTGTGGGGCCCACTCTAATTCTTTTTTTTTTTTTTTTTCCTCCCCTTTCTTTTGGAATGAGCACTACAAAAAGTCACACGTGGAATCTTCAATTCAATATTCTATTTCAATAAATCTTTTCAAAATATTCCATTTAAACTAATATATAGTTTCACATTCACATCTGGCTAGAGAAAAAAATAATCCATGACGTCATAATTCACATAAAAAAAACTCGTACCACATCTGAATGAGAGTAGTCATTAAGATAAGACGAGGACGAACAGTTAAAAGAAATAAAAGTTACTATTTATATCAACAAAGTGCACCTTCCTTTCAGAGCAATTCTACCTTAGGTGATATTTTTTGTAAATTTTTAAAGATGTATGAGAGTAACGACAATGTCGGCAAGGCAGGATGAAGGACTTATGTTGATAGGTAAAGATAGAGTCTTCATTCTTAGAAGCGAACAGTAAATAACGTGCCCATGTCGTAGAAAAATGTTAACGCAATCCGGTATTGAATTCAGATTTTAAATCTTAATCTAAATTCTAGACGGGAGTTGTTACATCTCGTATTAAGATTCTTTAATTCTAATTTTTTATGCTTTTGTGACGTCATTTTATTTTCTTTTCAAAAAACAACTTTTTTTTCAAGTGAGTAAAACCAACCTCCTCCTCCCATTCTAAATAGGTGGGCTATGACTTAACTTTAACACTGAGCTTTTATTATTATTATTATTATTATTATTATTATTATTTGTCTCATTAATTTTTATAATTATTTAAGATAAATTACTCCATGAATATAATTTTAATTTAATTTCTATAGTTTAGATTCTTTTTAACATAATATTACAAAAATTTAACAGTGATTTAATTTGTTCCATATAGTTTGTTTAATCCCACGTGTTAGTTCCTAAATTTAGTTTAATATATATATATATTTATTTATTATTTTATAGGCTCTAAATTAGATAATGTACCTAACCCTCATGAGGCACATGTTGTACAATATAATGATGATAAAGTTAAGATGTTTATAATGATGATAAAGTTCAGATATTTTTAACCGCTTAAAAATATTAATTAGGAAGAAAAAATTATACCGTTAAAATGATATCAAAATTTATTAAAATTTATTTATATTTATTTTAATAAAAATATTAATATTAAATTAATAAATATATTCTATCTAAAAAATATTCATAAATTTTTAAAAAATTTAATAATATATTTGAACTTCTATTATTGCAATTAATATCTAAATATTTTCAATTTTTAATAATTTTTTTAAAATACTATTAAATTTAAATAAAAAATTATTTTTATTAATTTAGTCAAATATTAAATATTAATATGAAGATATATATATAGAAATATTAAATTGGAAGATTGAAAGTTGAAAACTTGCATTTATGACCCAACTACCAACGCAACGTTATTACCTAATTTTAAATTCCTCAATTTCTAAAATATTATATAATTATTTAATTTTTTTTATAATAATCTAGATCTAAATTTTAATACGTAACAATTTAACCTTAGTTATTCTCGCAAAATATTTAAGAAATTAAGTATTAAATATATTCAAAATCTACAATAATATAAATTATTAAATAATAAGATCTCAAAATTTAATTTTGAAGAAATTTCGTATAGGAAAGGCTAAATTATTACGAAATTCTAGAGATTTAAATATTTTTATATTAAATTTTGTGAACTAAGTCGTCGTAAAATTGAAATTGCGTGATAAATCAATGTTGTTAGGACCAAAATGTAATTTTTAACGAAATAAAATAAAATAAACAATATTATATACTTGAATAATTGAAGATTCTTTGAACATGTATACAATTTAATATCATTTAAGTGAAGAATATGTATAATACCATTAGCCAATGCTTATGTAATATGGTATGGTTTTTCTGGTTTTGTCGTTACAGTTGCTTTTTTAAAATAATATCTCATTTATATATATAAATTATATTAATTACTATCAACTATTTTTTTTATTTATTGATAATGACGTCAACTACACAATAATTTATATTAAATAGTATTTGCAGCGTTTATTTTAAAATATATATTAATATGGTTGACTTGTTCGTTTATTTTTGTAGAGATCGAGCATTTAAAATTAAAATTTATTTAAAAATTTGTGGAGAAAAAGAAGCTATATGAGACGTTCGAGTTAGAATTTCTAATGGATAGTGTTGAGACGGTCACTCAAAACGCTGCAAACAAACCAAAATACGAACATACAAAATATTTTAGACATCGTACCTTCTTTTGTCTCCTCTCTTGGTTTCAGGGAGTCTGTGGGAGTTCCGTTGCTTTGCAGGAGGGAAGTGGGTGGGCTTCATTCAATGTAATGCTTTGTTTGTTGGTTGGTCCGGTTTTTCGGTTTAGTGTGTAGGGAGGCGCCGTTGCCCTTTCCTTTCAGGAGACATGTTGTAATGTTCAGTGGCAAGATTAATGGATATGGAGTCAATGATCAATCCGACCACCGTCAACTCCAGTGTCGAGACGCTTTAGAATCGAAGCCTACAAACCCTCCAAACCTCTTTATTTTTTGGTATGCTCGACAATCCAACCATCCGACCAGCTCATAAACAAACCATACTTCTTTATATGTTCGTGATCTTCCTTTTATGTCAGCTTTCTTAAATTTATCATTTATTTAATTTCTTAGTACACGATTTAAAATTATAATTTCTTAGTTAAAAGATATGTTAATACATTAAGTTACGAACAATTATATATTTTCACCACCTAAACTTGATACTTTTATTATACAACTTTAATAAAAATATATACGTGGCTAATATACTTTGTATTTAGCCTTAGTCATTTTGAAGAGAAAATATATTCTTAATTTTGTTGACTTGCTTGTTCTTCACCAAACAAACCGAATATATATAAAACGTTCCAATCATGATAAAATTTTATTATTATTAAAAATTATTTAAGATGAATTGAATCTTCGATTCATAAACTTAAATTCATTATAACCAATTTAAACATAGCTCAACCGATTATTTTTAGCTAAGAGATCATAAGTTCAAAGTCGTCCATCTTATATATCAATAACTTAAAAAAAACGTTCGAGACTAAAATTTAAATATAACTAAATTAATTAAAACATTATATATAATTATTTTGTATTTTTGTCTAGTGTTCCTTTGGATTCATAAAGGTCACTCCAAGTTGGCAATGAGTGTTTTGTGAAAGGACAAGTCATAGGAGAAATAAATAACAAAAAATAAAATAAAATGACACGTCATATCTTTTGACTTACCCATTATTTTTGTGGTCCATTACTATTTAATTCCTAGCTTAAATCTGATTTAAATCATTAATTATAAGCTTTAATTTTCTTAATATTTTCCCTCATATTTTTCAACTCAATTAAAAAAACAAAAATAAAAAGTCCATTTCAATTTCGATCCTAGCTTCACATGTCTTGTCTGGTTCGATATAACATAAAAACTTTTGTAAGTAGTTATGGATATTATTTGATTTATAGAAAATATTTATTTAACGGATTTAAATCTCTGATCTATGAAAAATATTAACTATATGTTTAAGTTCATAAAATTTTAATCAATTGAATTATAATATAATTCTTCGTTGATATATTTTTAATAATTATATATTATTGATGACGATAACGAGACGATATTGAAAAAGACATATTGAATTATATTAAATTAATATGACCAATGAATTGAATTGAGTATTTCAATGATAATAATAATGGCTCAATTACCCAACTTGACCTCCATCACATTGTTGTTGTCCATACGAAATGGTCAAAAGCGACATTTCCAACTTGTCCCAAAGGGAATTTATTTTCTTGTGTCAACGTCTTTTAACAAAAAAAAAAATATATATATATATATAAAGAGGCATGTATAAGGCTACAATATAGTTTTATTCTTACTGTATTTATTAAATCTATTTTGTTCCCTATTTGTTTATTTCAATTTAATTAATATATAGATTAGGACTATACTAATAAACAAATATGAGGTTTTTTAGCGTGTTTTGTCTTCACTCACATGCTTTTTTGTACAATTCTGAGGTGGTCATGTTTAATTTTGAAGTTTTTATAACTAAACCGAGTACATTTTGTTGGTATAAGTAGTAACTATTAATTCTTGTAAGTATTTCTTTACCATCATATCCTCAAAACGAGTCATTGTCATTTGAATATGGTATCGGTTCATTTATGTATTTCTCATTACTCGTGTGTTACTGTGAGATCCCATATCGGTTGGAGAGAGTAACAAAACATTGCTTAAAAGGGTATGGAAACCTCTCTCTAGTAGATGCGTTTTAAAATTGTGAGACTGACGATGATACGTAGCGAGCCAAAACAGTCAATATCTACAAGTGGTGGTCTTGAGTCATTACGGTCACACTAACAATGCTATTTCCTTTCAAATTTACGATCATTTTCAAAGAGACGAAATGAGATAGAAGAAAATGAGTTGTTTGAAACGGATGATTTAAGAAATTTAATCGTAGGATGATATGCATATTGACACCGAGGTCACCAATACAATGCCAGCTTCGTACGTCTTTGAGTTGGCGATGAAAGCAAAGCAAAGGCTTTCATTGGGGGCTTCATTGTCCAATTCTATGTTGCATATTTCATTCTTCGAGGTTTGATTCCTTTGGATGGTACCTATCACTATCATCATACTCTAAATAGTGTTCTCCTTTTCTACCTACTTTCTTTGTCTAATCTTTTTAATACCACACTTATAAAAAAAGTGTACGTTCTTTACGTAAAGTTTCTTTTTTTTTTTTTTTTTTTTTTT
>NW_019268530.1:1937678-1958195 GCF_002738365.1 Cucurbita moschata
TTTTTTTTTTTTTTTTTTTTTTTTTGAGTCTCGAAGGTATATTCATAATTACTCATGTGACAGATACTAGGTGGTGTGCCAGTGAGGACACTAATTTCTAAGGAGATGGATTGTGAGATCCCATTTCGGTTAAAGAGGAGAACGAAACATTTTTCGTAAAGGTGTGAAAATCTCTCCCTAATAGATGTGTTTTAAAAGTGTGAGGCTAATGATGGCATGTAACAGATTAAAGTGGACAACATGTACTTAGATTCAATATATCTATTTTTTTTTTTTTTTTTGTTAAAAGAAAATTGACATAAAATCAATCCATTAGTGATTTCATAAGAAAGTTGGGGGAAAAAAGCCCATTAGTTATTTTAATGAGCTATGTTAAGAAACAAAATGTTTTTGTATAGGCCCATCAGATTAGGCCTTTTTAAAGAGAAATGATAGGCCCATTAGTTATCTTAATGGGCTAGGTAAGAAACAAAAAGAAGGCCCATCAGATTAGGCCTTTTTAGAGAGAAATGATAGGCCCATTAGTTATCTTAATGGGCTATGTTAAGAAACAAAAAGAAGGCCCATCAGATTAGGCCTTTTTAGAGAGAAATGATAGGCCCATTAGTTATTTTAATGGGCTATGTTAACAAACAAAAAGTTTTTGGATTATTCCAAGTATAAATGGAAGTATAAATCCATAACTTATCATAAATTTTAAAATACTTTTTTACATATTTATTATAAATTAATTTTTAGATTATTTGTTCTATTTAATTATTCTTAAAAATAAAATTTTTAGTTTTAGAATATAATTTTTTATAAAAAATAATATAGAAATTGAGTTTTATTATTATTATTCTAAAATGTTTTTAAGTTTAGAAAATGCATGTTTTTGAAATACACTTCAATAAAAAAGTCATCGGATCGAGCATATAATAAATTTTAAATATTCAAACTATATAAAAAAAAATACAATTTATTTGACCATAACAAAAAAAAAAAACACATGATATATTTTTTAAAAATATTTTATTCTCTCTTAGGACCAATCATTTTACAAGAAAAAAACACAAACATTTTGACAAGAATAATGTTATTGTTGGGTTCATAGTAATCCACAAGGCCAAGATTCTTGGAAAATTGGCACTTCACCGTCCTCATGACCAACCAAGAAATCCCAACTACTAAAATCATCTTCCCAAAATCCGACATCACTGCCATTATTATTCGTGTCGTTGCAATATAACCAATCGAAATCGGGGAGCTTGAGGTCTTCAAACCCAATTGGATTCGAGGTTGAAGGAGACGAAGATGAAGAAGACGAAGACGACGAGGAAGGAATACAAGGATCTAGAATTGCTTGAGGCTCAATGACACTCATGCGCGCCGTTGTTTGTTCCTCTTCGACGTCAGTGACAACCAATGAGTTCGATGATCTCTCTACATTGGGTTGAAGTTGATCCGTTGGGGAGGAGATAGGTTTATGAGTTTGAGGGTCGATGCCCATTTTTCTTAGCTTCTTTTTAATGTGAGTGTTCCAATGATTCTTTATCTCATTGTCGGTTCTTCCAGGAAGATGGGAAGCAATCTTAGACCATCTGAAAATAAAAATACAAGAAAGATTCAAAATTGAGTTACAGAGAAGAGGAGAAATAGAGACCGACCGACTGACCTGTTTCCGAGTTGAGCATGGAGGTCAATGACCATTTTCTCTTCGAAATCAGAGAGAAGGCCTCGTTTAAGGTCGGGTCTTAGGTAATTAGTCCATCGAAGTCGGCAACTTTTCCCGCATCGCAGAAGGCCAGCAAGTTTGGGGACAGCCCTCCAACAGCACTGCCCATTTGAGAGGATGAAGTTGATGAGCTTCTTGTCTTCCTCAGCTGTCCATGGCCCTTTCTTCAACCCTACCTTCTCACAGCATGGCTGCCTTCCCATGGTTTCCCACGAACTCCTCTTTTAAAAGAGTGATAATAATGAATGGAATATGGGAACCCCCTTACCTACAAATTTATACCATTACTCACTATCACTTCTTAAATAATGAACGATATGGAAAGAATTAGGCGATGTGGGAGAGAATAAGATGATGAAAAGTGAACCCACTAATGAATGTTTTTGTGTAAAGTGAGTTGGGGAGAGACAAAGGGAGCATGCTTAGGTTGTCACCTTCAGAAAGCGCCACCTCCCCCACTGCCCCCACTCCCCTTTGCTTCCATTTCAAGCCTCATATTTCTCCATCTTTCTTAATTCAACCCAACATTTTCCACAATCTCTTCAAAAAACTTAAAAAAAAAAAAATGGAAAGAAATTAAGTCACTTTCGTTCGAAACGGATTTCAAATTCAAATTCGATACGAAAAAACGAAATATTCCTTATAAGAGTGTGGACACGTCTTACTAACATACGCGTTTCAAAATCTTGAGGAGAAACATAAAAGAGAAAGCTCACAAATAACAATATCTGCTAGTGGTGGACTTGGGCTGTTACAGAAACGATAATAATGAAGTTAAATTTCAACGATAAATATCGATAATTAAGTTAGCGAATTATGGTATGGTAAAATTATGAATAAAGCATAGAGAGGAACTAAAACACACCATGATAATACTAGATGAGAATAGTTTTCACTGTTAGAAGCAAGAAGTAAGTAACGTGACCATGTCGAGTCATCAGGTGTCGAATTTGAATTCCAAGTTCTGGGTATGGATCGTTACAACATATAGAGTAGAAGATTTCAACCTCTAACCTTTAGGTCGAGAATAACCACAATTAACCCGTGCACATATCAAACCCACTTTGTAAGCTAGGCAAGGACGTAAGCAATACACAAAAATGACATAATATTATGGAAGGGAAGAGATTATGATGTGTATATGTATTTGGTTGGTATCAAATAATTTATAGAAAAGTAGTGATCAAATCTTTGACCCAATGGCACACCAAACACAATCCCCACATCTTTACTTCACTTTCCAAGTCATCCATGTCCTATACTTTTCCACACATTTTGTGGATTAAAAAACCTCTCCACTTTCCTCTACTCTTACCTTCTATCCACACACCTCTTTCTTTTATTCTTAGAGTGCTCTCTTTTTAGGACTTCTCTATCATCTCCACCAATCATAGTAAAATATACGAACAAATTCATGTTTTAACCATTTTTTTATTATTGTAGATCGACCCTTTTGGCTCCGTGTTGACTGTTTACATAATATAGATGACGTTTAGTTCTTTATTTTTTCCCTTCCTTTGTAGCGTCATGAACAACATACACGTGTCTATCGCACAAGGGAGTCATCTAGGGTTTGGACATACTTCAACTAGTTTAAGTATGTATCATTCAAGTAAGAGATCGACTGACATGTTAGAACTAAAAAAAAGTCTAAATGCTTGTTGGGTTTGTTGTAAAAGTCGTCACGGTTTAGAAGTAGTTAGTGTGAGATCCCACATCAGTTGGAAAGAAGAACGAAATATTCTTTATAAGGGTGTGGAAACCTCTCCATAGCAGACGAGTTTTAAAATTGTGAGGCTGATAGCGGTATGTAACAGGCCGAAACAAATAATATCCAATATCTGCTAGTGGTAGATTTGAGCTATTACCGTCGGTATATACAATGTTTTCAAGATGTTCCTTTTACCCATAAATTGACGTTCTTGGCTTTAGTGTTGACTTATCTTAGTATCAACGAGGCAGAAATTATAGTTCAACAAGCTACTGTTATGCACGTTCCTTTCTTGATCAATATTGATAATCACTCGATTCAACAACGTGGATCTCGTGGTTACTTTAAAGTAATTTAAATCACTAGCATGCAAGGTAAATGGCAAAACAAGAAAGAACCCATATGAAGTACAACCACACAAAGTGATTACATTACATGTGTACTTCTTCTACATTCTTCTTCTAACTTTTTATAAAGCAAAGCATTTTGGAGATCACACACACAAAAGGAGGAGAAGACAATAAGTTTTGGAGGATATCCCAAGAACCCAATTGGTCAATTAGGTCGACACGTGGAGCGGGCACCGTCCCGACACATGTTCATCTCCATTTTTGCAACTATTTTGATGAGATTTTATTGTGTTTTTATCCAATTGGCCACTCCCCAACACTCCATCTCTCTTCTAATGATGCTTCTTCCTCAAACACATTTGGGAATTAAATAATGAGTGCTTTTTAGGACTTTTCTTTTCCTAATTATTAATTTTCTTTCCTTTTTTTCGGGGATGAAATGATTGGGTTTATGAAATTTTTCAAAAAGTATGTTTGTTCGGTAATGCTAACATAGAGAATTTCATCATCTTCATGTTTGATTTGGGCTTTGAATCTTTCAAGCCCAATGGGCCTATCCTTTACGAATCACCCCTTTGTAGAAGTCCGTGATCCGTAACATGATATTCCGAAGAGTAAAGTTTGATGCTATGCAGTAGCGGCAACCAGATGTATATTTGAAAAGCAGCAGCAATAGTAAAGTTTTGGTGCTATGCAGTGGCATCGCAACAGTAGATGATGTCTCTCCTCAGTCTTAATAGCAGCCGCTCAAAGATAAAACATGCTAAAATGATTTATGTTGGTTCGTGAGATGCTAGGAATGAAATGATGGTTACGATGAAACATTTAAATGGTCAATTCCAAAGATCTTTGTTGGTTGTACTTTGCCTAAGGTCACCAAAGGATTCTCATCATCCCATAATGTTGAAAGCTACATAGTTAGGGGTAAAACCGTAATTTTACTCCTTGTACCACGTCATCAATCCGTGCAGAAAACTTCCATTGCCAAATACAGACCCTCCGATCATTATCATCTTCAAGATTCCAGCTGTTCCCAATTGACATCAAAATTGCAAAAAAAAAAAAAATAATAATAATAATAATAAAAAGAAGAAATTTCTCAAAAATCCCTTTTTCAAATCTGTTCTAAATCCAAACAGTTTTGCAGTCAATTTTGGTTCCTCTCTCTATTTCTACCAGCTGCTTTCTGTAGGCTTCAGGGAAATAAAAGCTTTGTTTTTCAATTTCAATGGCGACTGAAGAGCTGCCTCCTTACCCTCAGGTTCATTCATGATTTGTTCTTCATTTTGTTGTTTTTTCTCTCTTAATTCTTCGTGGGTTTCGTCCTACTACCTTTAATTTCTTGAATCTGCTTCTGGGTTTGTGCGTTTGCACCTTAATTTGTTCTTGAATCAGAGTTTCTCGTGATTCTTTTTGTTGTTGTTCTGTGATGATTTGATGAACAGGGGAAATTTCTACTTTCATTTTTGGATTTGATTTGAAATGATAAGAGATTTGATGTTAATTTTTTGAAGATTTGTAGATGTTAGATCTGTTCTTAAGTTTCTTTCTAGATCTACAAATCATGGAAGGAAAAAGGATGAATCAAAACACCATTTGTGATGGAAATGTTTTGAATATTGCAGATGATATTAAGGGCTATTGAAGCATTGAACAGTGACAATGGCTCAAACAAGTCCACGATATCAAAGTACATTGAATCAACATATGAGAACTTACCAACTGGGCACTCATCTTTGCTCACGCTCCATTTGAACATGATGAAGGCCAGCGGAGAGCTTGTGTTCTGGAAGAACAACTACATGAAGAGGGATCCCTCGGCTGCTCCCCGGCGGGGGCGTGGCAGGCCTCCCAAGCCGAAGGAGCAGAGGGAGCCTCCCATTGCAGCAAAGGCAGTGAAGATGAAGGTATCATCTGGGACAGGGAAGCCAAGAGGACGACCGAGGAAGTTGCCTCAGTCAGTGACCACAACAGCTCTGCCACCACCGAGCGGGAGGCCCAGAGGTCGACCGCCTAAGGTGAAGGCTCTGTTGACTGAAGTTAGCGTTCTATAATAGATAGATTGTTGCAGTGTGCAGTGAAGTGTTAATTGGTAGTGCCATGACTCGCGCTCTCTCTGTTGCTGTGTGAGCTGTTGTAGTTGTAATTGTTGTAAAATGTGGTGGTGTGGTTTGTGTGAGGGCTCACGTTCACCTGTGCTAGTCATCCTTTCTTTAGTGTTTCAAACCTTAAAAGTTCAAACACGACACATCCACCGGTAGATATTGTCTGTTTTAGCTTGATATGTATAGCCGTCTCATGGTTTTAAAAACGCGTATGATAGGGAGAGGTTTCAGTACTATTACAAGGAATGTTTCGTACCCCTTTCTAACTCATTTGAGATCTCATAATCCACCTTTTTGGAGGACTAGAGTCCCTGTTGACACATTGTTCAGTGCTTGACTCTAACACCATTTGTAACCGTCCAAACTTGTCATTAGCGGATATTGTTTGCTTTAGCTTGTTACGTATTACCATAGTCTTGCAATTTTAAAATGCATTTATTATGGAGAAGTTTTCACAACAAAGAATGTTTCGTTGCACTCTACAATCGATGTTAGATCTCACATAAAGTGACATGGGGACAACAATGGAAAAATATGATCCCTAACTTTGAATCTGTTTAGCAGTCCCATAGAATTGAACTAAAGTCAAAGCGAACGAGGGGTTTCATTATGTGAAGTCAAAAGGGCATCTACCTTTGAAATTTTTTTGGTTGTTGAATGCTTATGGAGGATCCAACATTCCTGCTTTTCTGCATCATGGGACCGAACAATATTAAGGGTAAAATTGGAATTTCATGTTATAGGTCGAATCCTTATAACATGTTTTGTTCTTGTCCTCACTCACATGTATCCCCAATTTCTAGAAGAGAAGGTCGCCTAACGCAGTGCAATTGCTCTAAGTAAAACACACTTAACCCTGAAGTTCCTATAATTGATTGAGGCACCGAAAGTAAGGTAGATCTTATTAGTATAAATAATTACTTTTAATTCTTTTAAACATTTGTTAGTCGCCTTATCATTAGGATAATTTTCATTTAGATGTGATCTCAGTTCATCTATGAATTTCTCATTTATCATTTACTGAGTTTCACATCAACGTAAATTCAACATTTTTATTATATTAAATAACATTTAACAAAAAAAATATCAATAAAATAGTATTAACAACGGTAGACTTTTAACTTTAAAAAATAATAAAATGTTTATGTTAATTTAAATATTTTTTTTTGGGTTTGTCTTTACAAATTTTTTTATAAAAATCTGTAGACTTGGAAAATTCCGTTCACGTGGATGATGGGAATAAAGAAAGATGACGTGGACGTAACGGCCTTAACAAAGGACGTGGCGTTATATATGTACACGTACACGATGTTTTAGTGCGAAAAATTGGTGCGTGGGTCCACGCGTTGGTTTAAATATTAAAAAAATGTCGTGTTGTAAATGGGGCCCACCTGGTGTTTGCATAGGCGCGTGGGTTATACCCCCGAATAAAAAGGATCGTGAAGGCCACGCTTCAGCCACGTGGTGTAATCGAAAAGCCACTAAGCTTGGTTCTGTAGAACACGTGGCCTTTTGAGTGGACACTGCAAGAGCAAGTTGACCCCTCGTAATGTTGTTCATGCCACGTGGCTTCCATTGCATTTTACGAGGTTTTAAAGTTGGATAATGATTTAGAAGCACAGACGTCGATTTAAGTTGGAGCTTCGGAGGAAATTCTAGGAATGGAGTAAGAAATCCCATCCAATGAAGCGAGATCACTCTTACCAGTCACCAAATCCCGCCGCCGGCAAGGCCAAGATATGGCCGGAGAAGGAGGACGACGACGACGACGACGAGCTCCTAGCAGCTCTAGGCTACAATGTCCGGTTGTCGGACATGGCCGACGTCGCTCTGAAACTCGAACAGCTCGAAATGGTAATGGGTTTGTCGGAAGAAGACGGAATTTCTCATCTCTCTTCCAACACCGTCCATTACAATCCCTCCGATGTGTCTTCGTGGGTTCAAAGCATGCTCGCTGAACTCAACACCGATGACTCTGTTTTCGCCGAAGCCGAATCAACCTCCGCCGTCGCGGCATTCGCCGACGACTCTGAGTACGATCTCCGAGCAATCCCGGGCGTTGCTGTTTTCCCCCAAATCGATTCCAATACACCCAGAAAGCGATTTAAGAAATCAGAGTCCGAATCGGTTCTTGTTACTGCTTCTTCTTCTTCTTCGTCGTCGTCAGAGCCGTCGCGCACGGTGGTTCTGGCGGATTCCACCGACACTGGCGTCTATCTAGTCCATACCCTCCTCGCCTGCGCCGAGGCCGTCGATATCAACAACCTCAACCTCGCCGATACATTACTGAAACACATCAGAATCCTCGTCGAGGCCCAAGGCGGCGCGATGAGGAAAGTCGCCGGTTATTTTGCACAAGCCCTTACTCACCACATTTACGGATTGCACCCACAAAAGCTCTTCGAATATGCATCTTCATACACCGATCTTCTCCAAATGAATTTCTACGTGTCTTGCCCGTATATGAAATTCGCCCATTTCACGGCCAATCAAGCGATTCTCGAATCTGTTGGCACCGCCGCAACCGTCCACGTCGTTGATTTTAGCCTTCAGCAAGGCCTCCAATGGCCGGCGTTGATTCAAGCCCTCGCGCTCCGTCCCGGAGGGCCGCCGGCGTTTTATCTCACCGGAATCGGGCCCCCGCCGGGGGAAAATTCCACCGACGGATTACAGGAAGTGGGTTTGAAATTGGCTCAATTCGCGGATACGATCGGTGTGGAATTCGAATTCCGTGGGTCTTTCTGCAACGATTTAGCCGAGCTCGATCCGTCCATACTCAATTTAGAATCAGAAACGGTCATCGTGAACTCTGTTTTCGAGCTCCATCGGCTACTGGCGCATCCGGGCGCGATCGAGAAAGTTCTAAGAACAATCAAAGAACTTAACCCCAAAATCGTCACCGTCGTGGAGCAGGTCGCTGACCACAACGGACCATCGTTCACCGGCCGATTCACAGAAGCGTTACATTATTACTCGAGCTTGTTCGATTCGTTGGAAGGGTCGCTGGCAGGGGAGGAGGATGTGGCAGGGTCGGAGGAGTATTTGGGGAGGCAAATCTTGAACGTGGTGGCGGGTGAAGGTTCCGACCGGGTCGAGCGTCACGAGACATTGGCGCAGTGGCAGAGCCGGTTGGGTTCGAGTGGGTTCGAGATGGTTCATTTGGGTTCAAACGCGTTCAAGCAGGCGAGTACTCTGTTGGCTCTGTTCGGCGGCGGAAATGGTTACAGAGTTGAAGAGAATAATGGAAGTTTGACGTTGGGTTGGCACACTCGGCCGCTTATCGCCACCTCGGCGTGGGCTGTGGCCTCCTGTACCGGCGGCGAGTCAAGCTGAGTTGCCTCGGCCGAGTTTATCCAAATCGGAATCCTTGGACAAGATGTAGATAAATAGAGAGAGTGATGGTAGTGTGAACTGTAATTTTTTTTTTAATGGTTTCTTGTGTCATGCAAATTTTCTAATAACTATAGTAGTTGGTGTGGAAACTTATTCAGGGTAGAAAAAAAGCCTAAAGTGTACAATATCTACTAGCGGTGTGCAAGCGCCCCCAATAGGAGACAGTTAGAGAGGGGAGCGAAATATAGAAACCTCTCCCTAGCAGATGAGGCTGCTTAAAATCGTGAAGTTGTCTCCATAGAAAACGTGTTTTAAAATCGTGAGGCTGTCAGTGATACGTAACGGACATTCATTACAAGGGTGTTGAAATTTCTCCCTAGCATACGCGTTTTAAAACTGTGAGGCTGCCAACAATACATAATGAACTAAAGCGGACAATATCTGCTGACTTATGCTATTACGTACCGGGCATCTAATTAATTAAAATATTCTTAGTTAATTAGAATCATAAAGCTAGATTAAGAAATTTTATTCATTATATGACTTCATCTTCTATAACGAAAAACACGACCAAATTATATTATTTATAACACACATTGACCGATCACTGTTTTTCATTAGACAAATTTTTCAACGTGCAATAATATTGTACGTTGTAAGTAAAGACTTGGTCAGCCACGTCTTCCAATTATTTTTCCCATTTTCTTTAGGCAACGATGCATGTGAAGTCCCTTCCTTCTTACATAGCAAAAAGTGCCTAACTTGCTTTGCTCCTATGGCTTCCCTAAGGCTTAGAGCTGAAGAACGGAAAAAAATAAGTACTTTGGTGACTAAGAATTTAAAGAAAGGGTTTATGAGACGTACCATCCATTCCATCGTTAACGCAATAGAGAACGAAGTTATCAACGTTAGTTCCGAGAGTAGGTAGACGAGCAAGGCGAGCATATGATGTAAGAGTGGTCTTCATCACCTCACAAACCAAATCATCTTCATTTGCCACGAACCTAATGGGTCCTGTGCTCCCAACCACATTGACAGACACCAAAATTCTATTACACTTTGAATTTCTCATCTTTGACGTGCTTCTCTTCAACATGCTAACAATTTTTGGATAAACGACAACACTTAAAGCTTACTATCTAATGTCATGCTTAAGAACGAGGACAAAGAGGACGAGGACGAAAGCTGGTGCTTAGGAATGAGGACGAGAACAGAGATTGGTGCTGATCAAGAAGAAGCACTCAGCCATCCAGACCGAGACGAAGGAGGAAGAAGATGAAGAGAAAGAAATATATATTGTTTCCACCCATCCTCATTGGTAGGGCCATGATGAACACAAAGCATCGATACTTTGTGGGGATGTGATATTAATCAAGAAAACCTAGAATAGAATAAGTTTAAAGAAAGGTGGTAAATAATAATATTATTATTTTGATTTTAAGCGAATAAAAAAAAAAAAAAGCTAGCATTTAGCGATAGTTCATTCCGTTTTGATTCTAAGATAAATTTCATTTTACATGGGCGTGATATTCATTCTTATTTTTCATATCTAAATCTAAGTCGATATTTTTTTAATTAAAGGTGTATTTGTTCGGTGCTCATTAAATTTATGGTCTTTTTTATATGGTGAAAGAAATTAATATATACAATATAATCCATCCATAACTTTAGAGGTATTAAATATAACAAGTGCAAGACTACACGATCGAGTCAATTATGTTTGGAATAAGAATTGATGCTTTACAAATTGAAATGTACAAGGAAGAATAGAAACGAGTCTAGTACGAAGAAACAGAGAATATAAAAGGACAAGAACGAGACGAATAAAACTCATCTTCGATGAACAAAATAAACGCATTTACTATCAATATCCATAATTTGATCTTCCTTTTCTTTCCTTTCATAAACAATCTCGATGATAGTTGTTGCAGTTTACGTGCTTGTTTTCCCTCTTCCTGTCGAGGCAAGATATGTACGGTGGTCGGTTGCAGATTGGGCGGGAGGGGTTTCCGGTTTTGGGACTTTGGAATAACGGTTTAAAATTTAACAGCATTTGCTGAACCTCCGCTTCCATCAAGAATTCGAAATGGATGATATCTTCTCCGATGAGACGGTTGGTGTCATAGGAGGCAATGACGGCGGTGGAAGTGGAGCCGGTGGGGAGGAGGAGTTGAAGAAGAAGGACAAAGATGGTGGGAATGATTGTAGCCATGGTGGGGTGGTGAGTGAGTGAAGAAATGGTGAGGAGGAAGATGAAGTTTAATGGAAGGATATTCAATTTTGGTAGATGGGGAAGTTGTGCTTGGATTCGATTTCATTTAATGATGGATTGCCTCGATTCGATTTGTACACCACATGATATAATCGACTAGAATGGGAAGAACGATGAATTTAGATTTCATCGTTTAACAATTCCATGGATGATAGATATTATCAATTTTGAGTCGTTACGTATCGTTGTCAGCCTTACGAGTTTAAAATGTGTCTATTGGAGAGAGATTTTAATATCCTCGTAAGCAATGTTTCGTTCTCTCTCCAACTGATGTGAGATCTCACCATCCACCTTATTGGGGGCCAACATCCTTATCCTTGTTGACATGGCTGACACACTGCATAGTGTCAGTCCACCCTCTTGGGGGCCAACATCCTTGCTGACACACTGCATAGTGTCAATCTACCCTCTTGAGAGCTAGCATCCTTGCTGGCATATTGTATAGTGTCAATCACCTTCTTGGGGGCAACATCCTTGCTGGCACACTACATAGTATCAATTCACTCTCTTGGGGGCCAACATCCTCACTGACACACGGCATAGCACACTACATAGTGTCAATCCACCCTCTTGGGAGCCAATATCCTTGCTGACACACTGCATAGTGTCAATCCACCCTCTTGAGAGCTAGCATCCTTGCTGGCATACTGTATAGTGTCAATCCACCTTCTTGGGGGGCCAACATCCTTGCTGACACACGGCATAGCACACTACATAGTGTCAATCCACCCTCTTGGGAGCCAATATCCTTGCTGACACACTGCCTAGTGCAATCCACCATCTTGTGGACCAACATCCTTGCTGACACACTGCATAGTGTCAATCCACCCTCTTGAGGGCCAACATCCTTGCTGACACCCTGCATAGTGTCAATCCACCCTCTTGAGGGCCAACATCCTTGCTGACACCCTGCATAGTGTCAATCTACCCTCTTGGGGGCCAACATTCTTGCTGACACACTACATAGTGTCAATCCACCTTCTTGAGGGCCAACAACCTTGCTGACACCCTGCATAGTGTCAATCTACCCTCTTGGGGGCCAACATCCTTGCTGACACACTACATAGTGTCGGCTATGATACTATTTGTAACAGTCCAAGCTCATCGTTAATAGATAATGTTTATTTTGATCCGTTACATATCATCGTCAGCCTCACGAATAAAAAAATCAATTACGTTAAAAATAATATATTTTAAAAAATAGTGGGTATGAATAAGTTATAATATATTTAATTTTGGATGTTACGTATGCTTCTTTTGACATCTTAGGTTAGGTATTTTGATGTTCATACTTGAATTTATTAATTATTTTATGCATCGAAGTTGCTCATAATTTTAATTATGTGATGTTTTCAACATTTTAATTATTACAATTTGAAGTTTACATTTCTAATTTTTTTATTCAATTAAAGAAATTTTCATAGGGTATTTATTATTTTATTCCTTTACAACTTTCAAAGTCTACTTTTTTTTTTTTTTTAATGTTTGAATTATAGAAATAAATGGGAAAAGATAATAATATTGTTTTATAAATATAAATTTATAAATAAGACTAAGTAAAATTTAGATAAAATATTATAATAAAAACATTAAACAAATATGATAAAACAAGAAGCGTTGACCAAACCTATAGCATTATAAATTAACCTCAACTTCATAACAAAGAGCCCACCACCCTTCCTCCTTCCGCCGTCGTCTTCCGTTACCGCCACCACCATGGCTGCAACTATGCCAATGAAACCCACCACCATAGCGGTCGTGATTTTGCTGCTCGTCTCGACCGGTTGCGATGCTTTTGCACTTACCAAACCACTTTTCAACCACACCCAAGGTGAGTTAATTTGCTATTCAAAAATTTGAAAATCCTAAAACCTTTTATGTTTATAGTAAAAGTAGTGTCTTGAATGCCATAGGTCCCGGAAAACACGTCATCGGAGACGATATCGACACCGAGTTTCTTATGGAATCGCATATTAGTAGGGTACTTGCGGAGGAGGATGAGCTTAGGTTTGAAACCATGAGGAGCCCTAACCCCAACATTGCATCGGTGGTCGACTGCGAACGACCGCCACGCTTCGACAGTTGCCTCGGCGAAGGAAAGAACAATCCGCCGTCCGAAAACTGCGATCCCTTCAATCGGGCTAATCCTTGTTGATTAGAATGAAATGAAGAAGAATAAGTAGATATGTTGTTTGGGGTTTACAGCATTTTTAAGGAATTAATAATGTAATGAACACATATTTAGTGCTCACTAAGATCGTTTACTTATGTAATATGTTCGTTGATGAATATCGTAATGTTCTTCATTTTTCACTGATAGTATTGGATCGAGTTGGTACATTTTTATATAAGTAATGAACACGATCTTCGTTGGACGAGACCTTTTAGAGAAATCAAAAGTAAAATCACGAGAACTTATGCTCAAAATTGACAATATTATACTAATGTGAAGGTCTATCGTGCTCTTTATCTTAATTTCGGCATACCCATGTCAATAGAATCCTAATCTCGAACAAAGATATCGTGATAGCCATAGGAGTTGCAAAACGACCTAAAATGATTTAAATGATTTTTCTATTGTAGATAATACGAAGTCTAATGTAGATAGTATATGAATTAACAAATAAGTTGGTAATAGGGTTGGTGGATTATAGGGTAAAAGTTGATACCGAGTAGTACCAAACCCGATCCGACTAAGTCAATTTTTTATTATAAAACCAACTTTACTTTTTAAAAAAATTAACATATATATATATATTGCTCGTTCTTTCAAAAACATTTCTGTCATATATTCAACAACGATCAGCACGGTGTAAGACCATCAATCCAACAATTCTTATTAAATAATAAACTCAATCCAACTGTACATTTTTTTAGTATGGTTGGTGAGCAGTTTAAGAATAAATAATAAAGTGAATTATATCGTAAGCAAAATCTATATTTTAAAATTAACAATAAATTCGGGTGTGTTGGAATCAATCTAATCTAATTTTAAGAGACCCATGATTTGAACCCGACTCAACTAAAATATGTTTATAACAGAACCCGAATTGAAACCAAAACCGAGATGAAACATCAAATCAAAACATTAAACAAAAGACAAAACAATAAGTAGGAATAATGAATAACACTATTGAGCTCAACAGAAAAATATTGAATTGCATGAGTTAGACATTACTACAAATTAAGCTCATCGCCATACTCAAAACACCCCTCCCCATTCTTCTTCCTCCCCAGTCGTCCTCCTCCGCCGCCCATCGCCGCCAGCAATGGCTGCAGCCGCACTGATGATACCCGCCATGATCATGGTTCTGCTACTCAACCCAACTGGATGTGACACTTCCGGTAAGTTTGGAATCACTTTTCGAAAAACAAATTAATTTATAATAATTTTATGAACTCATTGTATCTTCATCGCGACCCAGATGCAAAGCGAAGCCTGGTTGGAGACGAAGACATCGAGTCGGAGTTTCTTATGTCGTTGCACATCAGCCGGGTGTTGGCGGAATCCCAAGGGTTCGAAACCAGCGCCACTAGCAACGCTACCGAACCTGCCGTCGGGGAATGCGACAGGCCGCCACGCTACGACAGCTGCCTTGGCGAGAAAAGAAGTACTCCGCCGCCGGAAAATTGTGGACCCTTCAATCGTGAACATCCCTGTTAGAAAAAGAAGACAGCCGCCGTATGTTTAAGGAATAATGTAATTGGTGGATAAAGATTGGAGTGTTTCTTTCATATCTCTGATGAATTGAGTTAACTTTTTAGTTGGTTTTCGATTAAATAAATAAATAAAATTGATGAAAGTGGTGGTGTTTGTGATTTATGGGTTAATGTTATTATGTATGGACAATAAGCCATGTTTTTCAGCTGATTCACTGTTGGTGCCACTACGTCATCATTACTACCATTGCCCTTAGCCACGTTCTTGTTGCTATCTAGAATCGGGTATTCTCTTCTTTGGACGGTCTCTGTTTTGGACTTTCCCTCAAGTAGGGAGAGATTTCCACGCGTCCTCGCTTCGGGCTCAATGTCTTTGTTGGCACTTGTTACTCTCTTCGATTGATGTAGGATCTCAGGTTCTCCATCTGCCCAGCGTCCTCACTGGCACTCGTTGCTCTCTCTAATCGATGTGGGATCTCACAGGCTCCCCCTCCTACCGTGGGATCTTATCTCACAATCCACATCATTTCGGGGTGCAACTTCAGCTGACACTCGTTTCTCTCTCCAATCAATGTGGGATCTCACAATCCACTCTTTTTTGGGGCCAAATGTCATCTCTGGCACTAGTTGATCTTTCCAATCAAGGTGGGATCTTACAATCAACCTCTTTTTGGGGCCTAATGACACTCATTCCTCTCTCCAATCGATGTGGGATTTCAGGCCCCCCCACCCCCTCCAACCATGGGATCTCATCTCACAAACCACCTCATTTCAGGGTACAACGTTCGCTGGCACTGGTTTCTCTCTCCAATCAATGTGAAATCTCACAATCCACCAGGGCCCAATGTCCTCGTTGACACTCGTTCTTCTCTCCAATCGATGTGGGATCTCACAGGCTCCCCCTCCAACTATGGGATCTCATCTCACAATCCACCTCATTTCGGGGTACAACGTCCTCACTGACGCTCATTTCTCTCTCCAATCAATGTGGAATCTCACAATCCACGTCCTTCTAGGCCCAATGACCTTGCTAGCACTCATTCTCTGTCCAATCAATGTGAGATTTCAAAATCTACCTCTTTCAGGGCCTGGCCCAATATCTAATTCTAATACCATTTGTAACCGTCCAAGCCCACTACTAGCATATATTATCTTCTTTGTAATTTTTTCCGAGCTTCCCTTCAAAGTTTTTAAAACGTGTATGCTAAGAGTTTTGCCACACCCTTATAAAAAATGTTTCGTTCCCCTCTCCAACTGATGTGAGGCCTCACAAGTACACTCACGATATATTATTCACATTCCTTTCTATTTTGTCAATTCCACCGTGAGCATGTCCTATTGAGTCCATGTAGATGTGCATGAACTATAATAGAGAAATATTATGTATCCAATTATACCCACAAATAAAATTAGATCCCATAGCGAGTCATGAACTTAGGTCCAAACCATCTTAGTTATGGTTCTTTATTCTATTCTCACTCTAAAAACTCGTTTACTCTAATCTGGGTAAGGTTCTTCAAATAGCTGATTCTTTCCATCGGCTTGACTTTTTGATTTTCTCCGATAAAGCATATAGCAATTAGCTAGAGATAGATATGCTGCTCTAGAGACATTAGGGAAGTCTCGAGCACAGGTTTAGGTTCGGCCTCAATGACCAGATGAGATTTTGGTCTGGAGCCCCTTTTTCATATGGAGAGAGCACTCTATGTGGTTGCTATTTATTTTACTCACTATTTTTTCCAACAAGTATACATGCTAAATAGCTGTCTTTTATGTTTTAAAAATCTGAAATTAAAAATAAAAAAGTTGGGTTTCTTTTTTATAGAAAGATGTGTTAGAGAAACATTACATCAAGGCATTAAAAAAATATAATAAAACAAGAAATAATTGGATATAAATTAAGCTCATAGCCCAACACAAAGCCGCCCATTGTTATCTTCCTTCTCCCCACATCCCAATCGCTTCCTCCGCCGCCATCGCCACCAGCAACCCACCCACGGCAATGGCTGCAGCGGCGGTGATCATACCTGCCGCCATGGCGATCATGATTCTACTGCTCAACCCAACTACTTCCGATGCTCTTACATCTTTCAAACCACTCAACAACGACACTTCCGGTAAGCATAAACAATAAAAACTTGTAATTTACATAAAATTTGACCATAAATTATGAAACCCTTTATTTGTTTTTTGTGTTCGTGTTCAATTTGCGTGACCCAGCTGCCGGAAAGTACCTCATCGGAGACCAAGACCTCGACTCAGAGTTTCTAATGGAATCGCACATCAGCCGGATCCTAGCAGGCTCCCAAAACTTCCAAACCAGCAAAACTAACGACGCCAACAAAGCTTCTGGCGGCGGCTGCGGGCGGCCGCCGCGTTATGACAGTTGCCTCGGCCAGAAATCAAACAATCCGCCGCCGGAAAATTGTGGGACCTTCAACCGCAATAATCCCTGTTAGAAAAGGACAATCCATAGATCACAAAGCTTATGATCTCTCAACAACAATGTAATGTCTCAATTGTTTACCTCTTTCATTTAATTTCGATTGTGTTCTTCATGTATTGCGTTTTTTTTTTAATTTTTAATTTCAATAAAATATTTTTCCAACGTTTAATTCTAATTTGTTTAAAAATTATATCATCATATCAAAATTAATTCTAATTTTTGGAAATTTCTTCGTTGCTGGAACGATGAACATAATCTCCGTCCCGAGCTCCGTTTAGCTAATGGAGAAAATTCTATCCGTTCGAGACATGTCTTGACTGTTAAGGTTTAAATGGATATCCATATATTAGATGTTCAAGTATCTCTATTATAAAAATAATTAAAAAGAATATATTAATTTGGTAATTTATTTTATATAATAAACATGTCATATCATGACTAATAAATTAATTAAATCAATTCATAGGAATGGACAAACAAGTTGCTGATGGGTCGTCGGTGGCTTAGATTAATTAATTAATTAATTACTCAATTATTTATTTCTCACCTAATAAAAATAAAATATGTAAATTTAATTTATTTTTTTAATAAAATAAATCACTAAATACAACTCATAATTATCACCGTTGACTTTGTCAAACTACATTTTGGGTCATTTTTACCCCCAAAGTTTCCTATTTTATTGAGGACATTATTGCCTAAAAAATCCATTAATTTGGTTCATTCACCCAAGATATTATTATTATTATTATTATTATTTTCTAATTAAAAATGAATATTCTTTTTTTTTTTTTCGTTTATAGGTCGAGTATATACATATAACTACTAATTGATTCTTAAAAAAAACAAAAAATATCTCATTATCTTTAAATGTACGCATTTGAAAAGTCTTTTTTTTTCAAACAAAACTAATTAAGTCAAATTATTGATGATCTATAAATATTCCCGAGCTTTAATTTATAAGAATCTTAAAAAGTTTGATCTAATAAATATTTTAGCCGAATTTTATAAAGTTTCATAAGGAAATGATGAATTGTATACCAAAAAATGTTGAGTGCAATGTATATTTCTATTTAAGATATGGACCATTTTGACCTCATGCTAACTTTATAATTTCAAATATGCCACTCAATTATTTATTACTTCTTTATTAATTAAAAGGTTTTCAATTTTGTAAAATAAAGAGGCCTACGTTTATGTTGGAGTTTTAAATTATTAGAATATTATAATTTCATAATGCAAATATTAAATAGTTAACTTTAATTTGTTTGCTTTGGGGACAAAATCGTCAATTTTTTAAGTGAAAATGATGGGTCCATGTCATTAACCAAGTCACCTCTACGAGTAGATAAATAAAAGATTGTCGGTGGGAATTTGCTGAGCTTAAGAGACGAAGACAGCGCGTACCCTTCATAATTAGAATTTAATAGTATGATGACTTCTTAAACTAAAAATATTAATGTTATTTTCAAAATTTTATAAATATTTTTTTTAATCGTGGTATTAATTATTTATCTATATTTTAAAAAAAAATTAATTGTTATAAAAAATAAAAAATAAAAGCCATTGTTTAAGATTCTGTCAATTTATTATAATAATTAAATTAATTTAATTTTCACTCATTATTATATTAGGAAAGAAACCAAGCCGTTAAAATAATAAAAAAATAGCTTTACGGAAATTTATGAACCAATTTAGGTTAATTTAAATCTAACCTAACTCAAATAAGTTTAAGATTTAGTTCAAGTAGTCTCAATTTTTCACGATAATTTCAAATCTCAATTTCTCACGATAATTTTAAAGTTTCAATTTTTTCTTATGGTCGTATTGTCTATCCAAAATATGCCTTCAACACTTCTACTTCCACTTGAATGAATGAAATTTCAAATGATCGACCATTAAAGTCTCAAATATTTGTCCGTAACTATTTCAGAGATAAACTAAAGTTTCGTATAGTTACTTACTTAGGACTGAAGATAGATTGACACTAGAGTATGTCATTGTTGGTATAGAAGACGATAATGGAAGAAGAGTATAGAGATCCGAGCGTTCTTGGTTCCTTCTAGTTAGGGTTTCAGTGGGAAAGGAGAGTAAGGAAGAAGGAAGATAGATTGAGGTTTTAACGAGGAAGGTGAGGAGTATAATTCTCGTGAACAAGATGAGGAATATAATTCTCGTCCCAACCGTATTTAATTAATGAAGAAAAATCTCTCCCCACTCTCTACCTCATTTTTCATTTAAATGGAAATTTTCCGTCCGTTTTGAACCAATTCCTATGAGTTAACTTTCACACCGTTTGACACCAAAATATTTAAAGAAAATTTAATTATATTACAAATTTTCGATTATATACTTGGTAACAAATGTAGTTTTTCTTCGTACAATTTCCATTTATGAACATAGTTTATATTAGAAATTTTTCATAGATTATTATTTACCATATTATCTAATTAATAATATAATAAATTATATTATATTTTATTTTTTTAGCATAATTCTTAACCTGGACTAAATTCATCTAATTCAATCAATCCAAGAACAAAAATAATGCAAATATTTAAAATTCATGTTTATAAAGGGAAGAGTTGAATTTTTTTCTTTGTTTTTTTTTTTTTCAAAAATAAATTCTCCATTTTATTCATCTTCATAAGCATTTTCTAGTTTTTTTCTCATTCGTCACTCCATAACCGACAACTCCACCGTATTTTCGTACTCTTCCCAGTTAAAACTTCTCTTCATTTCCGGCAGCGTTAGAATCAACCCTTCCGTCATATTCTCTTAAAAATTCAGTCTATAGAAAAATTTTAATTAAAATTATTATCATTTTAATATTTTTATATTTTATAAATTTAAAATGGATAATATGTGCCAGCGAATGTAAAAAAAAAAAAAAAAAAAAAAAAAAAAAAAAAAAAAAAAAAAAAAA
>NW_019268530.1:1958641-1978211 GCF_002738365.1 Cucurbita moschata
AAAAAAAAAAAAAAAAAAAAAAAAAAAAAAAAAAAAAAAAAAAAAAAAAAAAAAAAAAAAAAGTTTAATTTATTATCTAATTTTTTTTATTCGAACATAAAATTTGGAGGAAAATTTTAAAAATTTTCTTGAACCAAATTTCTTTCCTTTATGGAATTAATTAGTATAATTACCATAAGTCAATTTCAAATAACGAGGATTTAATTTTAAAATATTAAAATATAAGAAATTAAATTTAAACATTTTAAATATTATAGATGGAATTTCTACCTTAAATTAATATTTCTTTTTCCTTTATGAAACGTGGCCCATCGCGAGATTCAAATTTAAAATTCTAATAAAACTTATCGTAAAGGCGATATATTGAATGAATTTCTCGTCAAAATGTCACGTAAAATAAACAGAGATAAAACAAAAATAAGGAATACTATAAAAAGTCAACACTTTGACTCTCTCTCTCTCTCTCTAACGCCGTCTTTACTCTTTCTCTCTCTTATTTCGTTAATTTGTTTCCCTCCGTTTCAAACTGTTTAAAAAACCAGTAAAATTCCTTTTTCGTGTGCCTCTCCCATGGCGGACGTCATCCATTTATACCGCTTCAACCTTCTCTGAGCTTCCCACAACTCCCTCTTCTTCTTCTTCTTCTTCTTCTATCTCGTTCTTCCTCTTCCTCTGTGTGATTTCATGGAGTCTGACCCTGTTTTGACGCAGAAACAGAGCAATGTCCGCCGATTAAAGTGCTCCGTTCAAAATTACGATTGGGGAATCAGAGGACACGATTCCCTCGTCGCCAGGCTCTTCGCCTTAAACTCCGGATCGTCTGTCGCTTCCCATAAACCCTACGCCGAGTTCTGGATGGGGACTCATGATTCCGGACCGTCGTTTGTAATCGCCGCCGCCGCCGATAATGGTGGTGCAATCGACTCCGATTCCATTTCCTTGAAGTCCTGGGTTTTGGAAAACCCTAATGTCCTCGGCGATAAGGTTGTTGAGAAATGGGGGTCTGATATCCCCTTTCTGTTCAAGGTACGGCGTTGATTGATCAAACGGGTGATTGTATGTTGTTCTTCCTCATTTGGGTTTTCGTTTCTTTAGGTTCTTTCTGTGGCGAAACCATTGTCGATTCAGGCTCATCCGGATAAGGAATTGGCGAGATTACTTCATAAGGTGGAGCCTAAAGTTTATAGAGATGCGAATCACAAGCCTGAAATGGCATTGGCCATTACAGAGTTCGAGGCTCTGTGTGGATTCATCAGTGTGGAGGTAAATTATTTGGTGACAACGTCAAATCCTCCATGGATGATTAAATTTTGATTTGTTTTGTTTTGTTTTGTTTTGTTTGCAGGAGCTGAAGGATGTTCTTCGTTCTGTTCCTGAGATTTTAGTGATGATTCGTGATGCAGACAGAAACAGAGTGTTGTTGTTAGATGATCCTGCAAATAAAGAAGCGGACCTTAAGGCTGCTCTGAGGTTAGCTTTCACCCAGTTAATGTCGGCTTCCAAAATTTTGATATCCAGAGCCATATCCGACTTGAAAAGGCGACTGCATTCTGAAAGTGAGGTAGCTATGCTATGTTTTATTTGGTTTCTTCTTCACGTGATCTGTTCTTTTTGGCTATAGAATTTAGGAACCACTGTTTATCTCTGGCCATAACTCTTCATTCTCTGTTACTGTGGCGTTGAAGAACTTGTAGTTGTGTTTGCATATGCTCTGTAGTATTGTTTTCTTTGAAAAAAAGATAGTAGAGATGTAGAGAACCACGGCTATTAGATATTGTCCCCTTTGGAGATAGTAGATATTGACTTCTTTGAGCTTTCACTTCTAGTTTCTCTGGGTTTCTTCAACCTAGGTGGGATCTCACAATCCACCCTCCTTGGGGGGCTAGCGTCCTCGCTGGCACACCGCCTGGTGTTTGACTCTAATATCATTTATAGCAGCTCCTCACAATCCACTCTCCTTGGGGGCCAGCGTCCTTGCTGGCACATGTTTGGCTCTAACATCATTTATAACAGCATAAGTTCACCAATAATAGATATTATTCTCTTTGGGTACATTGCCAAGTGTTTAGCTTTGATACCATTTATAACACCTCAAGTCCACCACTAAACAGATATTATTCTCTTTGGGCTTTTCCTTCGAGACTTTCTCTCAAGGTTTTAAAACGTGTCTATTAGGGAGAGGTTTCCACCTTGTAAGGAATGCTTCGTTCTCCTCTCTAACCAACGTAGGATCTCACACTTCAACAGGGCAGGATATTGCCCTGTTGTTCAAGTTTGAAGTACAATTGACAACGGCCAGACTTTTGGAGTATAACATTCATGATTTGTTCATTTAATCTTTCTTCAGGTGAGGCAACTAACTGCTAAGGAACTTTTGGTTGTACGTCTGGAGAAGCAATATCCTGATGATGTTGGCATCATAGCAGCCTTTTTCTTAAATCATGTGAAGCTTAATCCTGGAGAAGCTCTGTACCTTGGGGCAAATGAGCCTCATGCATATATAAGCGGCGAGTGTATCGAGTGCATGGCAACATCTGATAACGTCATCCGGGCTGGCCTTACTCCCAAGTTTCGCGATGTCCATACTCTCTGTGCCATGTTTACTTACAAACAGGTGAACTTCTCCACTGAACCATTACAACCATTTCCCTAACCAAACTTCATATCAACTTCAAGCAACAATACAGCGTTCTTGGATGTTCATCCATCGACAACCGAAAAAGTTACCCTTATTTTCTTGGATCTGCAGGGCTTCCCTGAAATCCTCCAAGGAGTTCATGTGAATCAATACATAACAAAGTATGTTCCACCATTTGACGAATTCGAGGTCGATCGATGTGTTCTTCCCAAGGGTGCATCTGTCTCATTTCCCGCGAGCCAAGGTCCTTCGATATTTCTGGTTGCTGGAGGAGAGGGGAGGATGCTGCCTCAAGAATCACTTAGAAGTGATGTAATCAGTGAAGGAGACGTCCTCTTTGTACCTGCTAAAACTGGGATTAACATAACAAGTAATGTTGAGTTGCTCATTTTCAGAGCAGGAGTAAACAACAAGTTCTTTTAATACATACATACACAAATGGTAAATAAAAGATTCACCTTCTTCAGGAAAAGACTCATCCAGATCCTCCAACTTCATCTACCTCCAAAGCATACTCATTTTACAAATTCGCATTTACTTCACCAAATTATACAGAACTATGAAATAATTAAAATGATTCTCTTAAAAAGTGAAGCCTATCAGAAGGCAGCAGCAATAATGGATGCAAGATCTGATTCAAGAAAGAGACCTTTTCTCAGCTAGTAATGTCATTTCCATCATTTTCATTCCAAGGAGAGCACTAATCATCCAACCCTTTGCCAGTTTCCAAGAAATTCACTATATCCTGTCTTAGAAGCATTTGAAAAATTATCAAAATGGTAGGAAAATTCTGAATAGTAAGGATTACCTGTGCTACTTTACTTGCCTTTTGCTTCATTCCATCAGTAATCTGTTCCTTCTGGAAAGTATGAATTTTCGAAGAAAGGAGGATTTGTGTACTTATCTTCATTTTTTTCCTCTTTATGGCTTTATTACTTCTTTACACGCAAATTTTGATCATTCCCTCTCTCTTTTCACGAACAGTAGTAAATCAAACCAATCGTAGATGCTTGCATTTGCCAATCAATAGTAGATGACATGTACATCCTTATCATGGACCCTGCTTATCAGAGACTTTCAACATCAGAAAATGAGGCATATCACAACTGCTAGCTATCTAGCAATAATCTTCATTTACTTAATTTTGAAGGAAAACGAATTACATCCACAAACAAATGGTAAGTCGATTTAAATTCGATTTAAATGATTCATATAAGTAGTTAAGCCTGCAAGCAAACTTTCAGAAGCTCAATCATGATAGAGTTTAGACAAGACCTGCATCACTTCAAGTCCTCCAAAGCATCTGAAGAAAGAGGTTTGAATATGGAAGTCATAAACCAGTTCCCAAATATGACAGAGAGCATGTTAGAGGACTTCAATGAAACAGACTTCTCAGAAGAAAACTTCTTGGGCTACCATTTCCAGTTACCAGAAAACACAACACGGAGCTCAATTTCTGATTTTCCTCGTGTTGCCCTGTTCAAATGTCAGAATGAGTTTCCGGTGATAACTCGAAGCAGTCCACTGGTAGATAGCTCTCAAGAAACCATGAATAGAAAAGCAAAACAAGTATTGGTAAGCTTCTCAGGAACCCCTTGTTCAGCTTTTGGTAATAACTGTAGCGTTGCTAGGAATTTGAAGGCAAGTGTCAATTCTTCATCAAATTCTGTCTTTGAGTATTTGATGTGTGTTCTTATTGGTTTCTTTGTTTACTCAGAACTTAGGAGGAAGGAAAAGAAGGAAATGTGAGAAAGAACAAGAAAAGCCTGCAGAAGTAGTTCATATTAGAGCAAAAAGAGGTGAAGCTACCCATAGTCACAGCTTAGCAGAAAGGGTATATTACTGAATTATACAATCCATCTTCCTAATACAAGTCGTTTTAAGGATTGATATTTCAGGTGAAATGAAAAATCCAATACTGAAACCATTTTTCATATTTCAGGTGAGAAGGGAGAAAATCAACAACAAATTAAAATGCTTACAAAACCTTGTTCCAGGTTGCCACAAGGTAATTTCTTTTCCTAGTCCTGTTTACCAAAACATTGAAGTCTCAAGTTCAAATCAAACTTCCATGGTATTCTGCAGACAATGGGTATGACAATGGTGTTGGATGAGACAATCACTTATGTTCATTCACTACAGAATCAGGTTGAGGTGAGGAATATGGTGCACTTTTCATAAGTATTTGTAATGTTTTCATCAAATAGCACTGATCTATTCACTTTGTTCCTGAATTCAGTTTCTCTCAATGGAGCTTGCAACTGCCTGTTCCACTTTAGGCATAAATTCTGGCATGGGAGCTACCAGAAAAGCTTCGGTAATCCAACAACTTCCTGAAAGAGTATTAACTTTTGACATTTTACTTTCTAATATTAAAAATAAAACATAAATTTACTGCAAGTATGGAATTGATATTGATGCATCCTTTATTAATTAGTGTTGAAATATTGACGTTTAAGCTTAAAGCATAATATAGCAGGGGACAAGATCACATGAGGAACAGGAGGAGGAAGAGAAATAAATAAGCAAATGATAAAGAGAGCACAGTTGGTTCCACTAGAGTAAGCCCTTTTGACTGTGGGGCATTTGTTATCTGTTCTCATGAATCTGCTTCCTATATTCACTTTCTTTCTAGGCAAACAAGATTGGTTTCTCATAAGTCCACAAAATGCTGTAAGCAAAACTACCAGACAGTGATGTATCAATTCTACATCTGCTGTAAATTGCAACCAAATACCTAATATTGTCTAGAACAGTTTCTTTGTGGGATTTTGTTACCTTGTCTGTAAATCATGTCTACATGTTCAAAAAAACTGATGAAATAACGGAGATCCTTGCAAGACTGTGATTCTTTCAACATTGCACAGTTATCTCTTGTTCTAAGCCAAATAGCTTAGGCTCTTTGAAGTTCAAATGAAAGGCAACTATATTAGCAAATGCTCCGATCGCACAATAACACACACTCGATCTAGATGAATACAAATAACATAAGAGAGAAAAGCATCTTAGACATTGCAGATTTCATCAGGTCTCTCCTATAGTATGTCCAAATCATAGGATCTGGACCAATTCCCGATACTCTCTAAAATCCAAAATCCCTCAAAGCGTAATACATTATGACACCTCCCAATGGCTCATCTCCATCACGTAAGGAGGATAAGAAGTAGTGTTTAAAGGGCAACCACCAGCTATGACGAACAGAGAAACAAATTATGGAATACCCCACATATAAATTGAACAAGAACAAAAGAAAACAGACAGAAACTATAAGGGGGCTAGCCATGGCCCTACGTACAAACGATAAGCAAAAGATCCCAAGGCCATTACCGATTAAAGAGAATAAAACTGTGGGGAATAGTCATTGGGGCATTTCAGCGAATACCTTGCATACATGGAAGTGGGGTTTCGTGGGCATTGCCATTGCTACATGTGACGAAGCAAATCAAACTCAAATCAAATTCAGATATTCTCATCCTCAGGTAGAATATTAATAAGAAAAACACGAGGATTAATAACCAAAATAAATAAAAATATTAATTAAAAAAAAGTTACAAAATTAATAATGAAAAGAAGTTAATAACTAAATTAAATAAATCAATTCATTAAAGAAAATGAAGGTGGATCTTATTGAACGCGGTATCGATTCATTTATGTACCTATCATTTACTAGAGTGTCACATTAAAAAAAAATGACTTAAAAATCTATAAATAAATAAATAAAAAAACAAACTAGCCGAACTTGTTACAGTCTAAACTTGCACCTCAAACACAGACTTACACGAACTTCAATCATTCCAACCATACACTCCAAACATGGACTTCGAAAACCCAGAGTTTTCAATTTCGACCCAACAAATTCATGGATTTCAAAATTTCAAACTATCGTACCAACCAAATGACCTCGTATTATTGTCTCTTTCACACATGATGTGTGATTCAAGATCGGATGCAATAATACAAGTACTTCTTGCATGATCTTTTTTTTTTTTCTTTTTCAATCCCTTTATTTTCCTGTCTTGTTTGAGGCACGCTCTGCATGACTTGACAAACTAGGTTATTTTACCTAAAAATCAAAGAATGGACCAAAACCAGACAACTTCGTCAAATAATAATGGAAAAATTCAATGGATCATAGTCAAACCAATGCATAGTTCTCCTCCCCTTTACCAATTTATTGGCACGACTAAGTGCTCTGATACCATGTTAGATGAACACGACTCTTCACAATGGTATGATATTGTCCACTTTGAGCATAAGCTCTCGTGACTTTGCTTTGGGCTTCCCCAGAAGGCCTCCTACCAATAGAGTTAGTATTTCTCACTTATAAACCCATGATCATTTCCTAAATTAGTCGACGTGGGACTTCTATCATCCAATGGGTTAAAAAAATTAATAAGGAAGAATATAAGTTTAAATATTGATTTATTAGGATTTTTTTACCTTTTTTTTTATATATTAAAGTTATACTGAAAAAATAAAATAATAATAATAATAATAATAAACCTCGGCTTCAATTTCCACATAAAAAATAAATAGAAAATTTTAGAGAAATAATAAAATAGACAGCTGTATGGACACAGTAGACATCTCTAGGTCGCGGCGGATTGAATTATATGCGGCCATCGTTTCGAAAATGTGGGGCTTTTCCAGGTCAGCAATCTTTTGAACTCGTCAAACACGAGCTATAAAACAGACAGATGGGTTTTAGAGAAAGCAGTCCACAAAATTCCATGGCGGAAATTCATCCCTCCGTCAACGTCCTCCACCTCTGCACGGTGCCTCCACCCCATGGCTCCCTCGTCCCCTTCTCTCTTCCGCTCACCTTCTTCGACATCCTCTGGCTCCGCTTCCCTCCGGTCCAACGCATCTTTTTCTACAAATCTTCCGCGCCCTTCGACGTCGTCGTTTCCACTCTAAAAAACTCCCTCTCCGCCGCTTTGCAACACTACCCTCCCCTCGCTGGCGCTGTCGTTTGGCCGGAAAACTCTCCCAAACCCGCCGTCCAGACCGTCCTCGGCGACGGCATTTTGTTAACCCTCGCCAAATCCGACTCCAAATTCTCCCATCTCGTCAGCGACGGGTTGCGCGAGGCGGCGGAGTTTCATACTCTGGTGCCGAGGCTTCCCGCAGCAGATGACCGGGCGGCGGTGATGGCGCTGCAGGTGACTTCGTTTGGAACCGACGGATTTTGCATCGGAATTACTTCGCATCACGCGATTCTGGACGGGAGGACGTCGACGTCGTTCGTGAAATTATGGGCTCGTCTATGTAAAAATTTGGTCGCCGGCGGTGAGTCAGCGGAGCCGGTTAGTACGGCAGCTGAAACGATGCCGTTTTATGACCGGAGCGTGATCGTCGACCCAAGGGGCCTCGAGGGCATTTTCTTGAGAGATTGGTTGGCTCATGGAGGCTCCGACAACAAAAGCTTGAAATTCTGGTCGCCGTCAATTCCACAGGGTTTGTTCCGAGGTATTTTAAACTAAATAAATAATAATAAATAATTTTAAACTTTTAAATTCTATAAGAAACGTTTATAATTTATTTTTATCAATTCAAAAATTTTGAAATGCATTAAAATATATATATGTGTGTGTGTGACATAAACAATATATAAAACTTTATTATATAAACAATATATTTTGAGTTGAATAAATAATAATAATGTTATTATATTTTAATTAATGGGAATGTTGTAATGTAATTTTTTCTTGAAAGGCACGTTTAAGTTAAATCCCCAAAATATCCAAAAACTCAAGCAATTGGTACTGAACCGCCGGAATCCGGTTCATCCGCCGGTTCACATCTCCACCTTCACGGTGGCGATGGCGTACACATGGGTCTGTACTGCGGTGGCCGATGGCTCACCCAACGACGGGGAGATATCCTTCGGATTGTCGGTGGACGCACGGCGGTGGTTAGACCCACCAGTGCCGGCGAACTACTTCGGGAACTGTCTGGTCGGCAGGACCACCGACCAGGAGAGAGCCAAGTTGGTGGGGGAAAACGGTCTGGTCACGGCGGTAGAGGGCATATCAAAGGCGATTAAAAGCTTGGAAGAGAAGGGAGCTCTGGACGGCGCCGAACAGTGGGTTTCGTTGTTAACACAGGTTTCTGGGAGCAATCGGAAGATGCTTACCACCGCCGGATCGCCGAGATTTGAGCTGTACAGCGTGGACTTTGGGTGGGGTACGCCAGCAAAGGTGGAAGTTGTGTCGATCGACGAAACCGGAGCCGTTTCTGTCTGCGACGGCCGAGACGGCGGAGTGGAACTAGGGTGGGTAGCGAAGAAAGATGTTATGGAGGCTTTTGCTGCGGCTTTTGCAAAGGGCCTTAAAGAGCTTTGAAGCTGGCGGAAAGTAAGGAATATATATATTGGTTCAATAAGTTAAGATAGCATAACATTTCTCAATGGCCATAATTAACCATCACGTAAGTGCAATATGTAAATAAAAAGTCTTCAAATACATTAATGAAATACAATAACTCTACGTTACAATAAATTGTAATCCATCCAAAATTTATAAAATGAAACTTTATTTTTCTTAAATGTGGCCTGAATTGAAATATCCTTTGATAATTTTAACAATATTTTTTTCACATCTTCATTGAAGCATATTGTATGATTGATGGCTTTTGGTTTATATCATAATGTCATGAAAAATCTTTTGAAATATTTATCATCGTCAAGTTTAAAGTTGAACATAGTTTGTAAGCCTCTTCTAGTGACCCACTAATAAGAACTAACACTGCCATGCATCGGGTGCAATGAGAAATCTCGATGTTTTGTACATATATATTTATATTTGTCTCATCGTCTCAATCTTTTTTTTCATAACCTAAAATCTTGGCTACTTGAAAATTTTGGCACAATGGATATGTAAAGAAGCATTAGACTTCTTCATAGCCTAAAACCTTGGCTACCCGAAGAGCCTAGAACGGTCGGTAATATTGTTGAGTGAATGAAGACTTTCCTTACGAACTACGGTGTTGGGTGTTCAAATCCCTTCTTGTCCACAATCGGTCCGCCTTGACCAATCACAGATCAATCCGTCTAACGGTTGCTTCGATTCGTTACACATCAGCTCGGGTTAATGGAAAAAATGAAAAATGTGTTAAATTTAAATTTAGTAGGAAGGATAAAATAAAAGGTTGAAGTAAAGGTAAATCAAACAAAAATAATTTTATCCTGGTTATTACATTGGGTGAAAAAAAGCCCTATTTTCCGAAATGGAAACAAAAAAAGATCCATTTGTTTTAGAATCTACGGAGTTGCATAGCCAAAATGCGATCATAATACTCAATCCTTTCTCGATCGTACTCTTATTAATTCTTGTTGTTCCTCAGCCGTCGACGGCGCCGATTCACCGGCGGTCAGCTTCGGATAATGATGTCACCAGGGCCGATGTCTGAGGATCGAGGATCTTCGCCTCGTTTCAGGTTTTTTTTTCTCCCCAATTTCTTGTTTCTGTTACATTGCACATTGTAGTCCCCTGTTACGTCGTTTAGAGAATTCGGAGGTATAGAAGAAATTGAAGTTTCTGAATCTTAAGGTTACTGCGATGTTCGAAATGGGAAATTTCTGCTTTGGTGGAATTGGGAATAGTCCGTAGTGAGGGACAATACCGCTTAAAATTTTGGATGCCTTAGTTTTCTACTTGATTTTATTACCTGCTCCACAGAACTTGAATGGTTATAATATGGCATGCAGTTCAGGTTTTATGACAATTTATTTGCGGGAAGGGGCTATAATGAATTGGGGAAGCGATGAAATCACTTAAGTCTCTACGTGATGCTTCCAATTTAGTTAATGAGGACAATCAGAGTTTAGTATTTAAGTTCTGGCAATCATTGATGTACAAACTGTTGGCAAAGTAATTCTTATAGTTCTATTGATTCAATAGGATGCTGCTACTTTATGCAATTTTAAAGAAGCTAAGAGGGTTGGTTTATCCACCTCCTAATATGAAATTGTATCCATCTTTGCAGACATACACCGTTGCAGATAATCCACATGGTTGGAAATTTCTTTCGGATATGGTCAATCTATTCCATGTATCGATATTTTTCTCAGACTGGAGCTTCTGTTGTACTTTTTCTGTTTTGTTGTTTGGCTCCAGCAGCCATCATATTCTTGACTTTGCAAAAACCTTGGAAGGGAAAGCCCCTTTCAAATACTCAGGTGAAGCGGAACATTTAGCTGTAAGAGCCAAATGTTTACAACTTCCTCATATTATTTCATCAGTTTCTTATTACATCTAACTTGCTCTTTTAGGTAGTTCCTTCTGTGATAAATGGTGGCATAACAGCCTTGTACTTTATCTTGTGGGGAAAGGGTCTTAAAACCTGTGGACCTCTGAGGTGGGTTACCTTTGATTATGGATACCCCTTGCTCTTTCTTCTTGGCACATACACGAATCATGATGTATGCACCACGTGAAATCATACACTTCGTGGAAAACATCCAACTAATCAGAGTGTATATATGCATTATCACACTTGTTTTTAAGATAGTTTCTTATATTCCTTGTCTTAATCTTATCGATTGACCAAGAGTTCGCTTCAATTTACAGCATATGCCTATATTTAGGTGATCATGTTTAATGGAAAACTTAGCCTCATTAGGATTTGAAATGCTAGAACTACAATTTGTGAATAGAATAAGAAAAATTGGATATTCAGTACTCGTCTATTTCTTCAAACTTATTGTTTGATTTTTATGATGTTGCTTGGTTTCCGAACCTCTTTGAAAATTCATGCTTTCACTTGGGTTGTAACTGTTAGAAGGTTCAATACTTATTACAAAAGAAGAGACCTTACCTTATTATTCTTCCGTCTCCTTGGCTTTATAATGAGCAAATGTGGTTTACTAATTCTTTAAATTTACCATAACCCATCAGATTAAGTTTTTTGGTTGATTTAATTTAACAGTTACTATTTCTTTTCTTTTCCTGTTTTTATAACCACACTTTTATCATTGAAGTTCTATTTTTTAATGACAAATTTGAACAAACCACTCTGTATGTCTACCTGGTACCATGAGTCATTTGGAGCTTATGTAGATAGTGAGTTAGGAACTTATAAAGGGATGCAATGGGAGTATTTATGGAAGTTTTGTTGCTTGGTCATATATATTTTTTCTTGCCTTCTTTCTTCGTGGTCCATCTATTTACTGTCTTCTGTTTTCTTAATTTTCTATTCTAGGGCTATACTTGCCGAGTATTCTGGTGCTGTCCTGGGAGTGCTTTCTGCTGTTTTGTACGGTCGGAGAGGCTTTGTTTGGAAAAAGGTTGTGTTTAATATACTTGATTATTCTTGGGCTTCTTTGTATTCATTTAATACTCTGTCGTAGGCTGCATCAAAGTAAGGGCTTCAGTTTAATTTATTTCTAGGATTCTACTCTGATATCGTTAGCTTCTTATTATTATGTCATCCACATAACCAGATTCTCCTTGAAATATTATATCAGGTTGGTGGCCTCATTGCCATGTTGGTATCTTTCTACTTTTTATCACAAGGATGGGCCATGGCCACACATTTTCCCTTTTATATCCTTGAAAGCTCATTTGGAACTGCATTTCATGTATGAAAATAAGAGTTGAGATTGCTATTAGTTGCGACCTTCAGAGGTTTTTTTCTTTGGTTCTTACGTTATTATTATCATTATTTATCTATTATCTCCTTTTCTTTTATCTCTCTGTGTTTTCATTTCCGTATCAAAATTGTTGTAAACTTTAACCTGAGACTACCTTCGAAAGATGGCTCTGACTCTAAGGATCAGACAGAACAGGACCAAACAGAACTAGCGTTGGGTTCGATGGAAATCGCAATTCCCATTTTTGCTGGAATTTTATCAGCTTTGAGAAGGGTCATTGCTCGACGCGTTTCACTTAAGGTTTTGTCTAATATTCAGTTTAATTTGTAATCTTCCTTTTGACATCTAAGTTAGCGTTCTGATAAGTGATTATTTTTCAATGCACCCTCAGAACCAACTTAAAAGACGACTTCATGCCATAACAATGGCTTCTGCGACTTGTTTTCTCTTTCCTTTAGCCATGTGGGACATGATCATTGTAAGTTTCAGCAATATTTGATGAATAATCTTTCTAATTCCTGAATTAGCGCTTGATTTTTCTTTATTTTCATAACATCAGGGATCAACTTTGTCATCTGATAACAGACGAGAGCTTCCTTTCTCCACCTGGGCATTTTTAAGCACTATAATTTTTGGTGTTATTCTGATATTTTACGTTGACAGCATTGCTGAAGAAAGGTAATAATATAAATAGACAGTAATTGGGGATTCAAATGATGCAAATGTTCAGTATTTGTCCACAATTCACCCCCCGCTCCCTTACATTACAGATTATTCATCAGTTTTGTTTATTCGAGGACTCAGAAAATGATAATACTCTTCTTCTTCTTCTTTCGTCTTTTCCTTTTTTTAACGGCCCAAGTCTATTGCTAGCAGATATCGTCCTCTTTGGGTTTTCCCTTTCGGGCTTACCTTCAAAGTTTTTAAAACCCGTCTGGTAGGGAGAGGTTTCCACATATAAGGGTGTTTCGTTCTCCTTCCCGACAGATGTGGGATCTCACACTTTTTTTTTTTTCTTCGCAGATTGCACGTGGTTTTTTCTTCTCCAAGACATTTGGTGGTGGCTGGTGGAAGCATCATTCTTCTGGAGACTGTATACAAGATGGATTTTTCTCTAGTCGGCTTTATTATCTGCTGCTCAATTTTGGGTTTTGGTTTGTTCAAGTTTTCATCTATTTTAAATTTGCTACAATTCAAGCCATGTGACCGTCAATCTTCCTATGCCTTTTCTTTTGTTCAATTCGATTGACTAATACCCAATACCAATGTTTGTAGGGATATATGAAGCAACTTCTTTAGACCGCAGCCGAAAAGATTCTTCTCGCAATCACGATACGTCAAACGGACTGTTGGACCGAGATCAGATGTCATCACTTCCAACTTGATATATGTATGTTCATATCATGCTTAGGTATATTTTGTTTTCATGTTCTATAACTTAAATTATTGCATCATACTTCAAACTTTAGAAATGATATCTCATTGATCTCAACATCATCACCCCTTAAAACAATTTGGTGTCTGCAGTAATCAGAAGATGGTGGTTCATTGTTACAACTGGAAAATTTTGTCATGCAAATGGACCCATTGGCCTCAAGCAGCCACATTTTTTTTGCTGAAAAGTACGTAGCATTGTATCCTTAGCCTCAAATTTATGTGTTCTTATCGCTAATTTGTACTTCAAAATGATCTGATCTGAGAGCAATGATAATTTTCATATGGTGCAATTTCTTTGTAATTATTGTTTAAGAAATTTCTTTTTGCTGCTTTGTGCACCATTTCTCATTTCCTTACTGATTCCTTCAGTCCCATTTTCATGGCTTTTCATGTCACGTCTCAGTTCCACTCTCATCTTTGCACGCAAGAAAGAGCTATGTGAACGGAAAATCCCTATTTCTTCTGTTTTCTTCTATCGATAAGGAAAGGTTGTGCTAAATTCTATAAGCATTCTATATTAATTACATTAACACTTGATTGATATTAATTGCTATGAGTGATTTTAATGATCTGCAATTGTTATGAATGATTAGATTACATGGCCAAAGAGTTGGATTGTTCATAGCTTCCAACTGAAAAAACGAAATTGATTAAGTTGTAAGTATCTCATCTTATTAGTCTTGTTTTAGTTATTCTGTCATCGATTTAGGGTTTAAGGTTTAGGGTTTTTTTATCGTGCTTTATTTGGCTCATCATAATAATTTATTGTACTGTAGTTTGTGTAATCGTAACGGTTCAAAAGAAATAAATAGTTTTTTTATGTAAAGAACCATCTATGTGTCAATAACCAAATTGAAATATAAATAAATAAATAATCTATAATTGTATATGTAACGATTTGCTTTTCGAGGGGTTTGAGTCACATGTCCTTGTTGACGTGAAATTTATAACATTCAAAAGTGTGCATGCACATTGAAAATTTAAATAAAATAATAATGAGAAGTTCATTAATACAAAACAAAAGATGGATGGATGCAATTGGATTTGACCAGGTCAGACCAGACCAAACTGGGTTGGGTTAGACTAGGTCGACCTCTTTCGTTCCCATCTCTTATCTCGAGCCTTAGATGAACTTGCTTTCTTCAACAAAGTTGTGGTACAGTTCAATTTAAGGACACCAAAAACGCAAGTCCAAAGTTTTTTAAATTTTTTTTCCTACCGACATTACCACACGTCTCCCTCCTTGCTTTTTTTTTTTTGTTGCTCGTATCTTGTTCTCAGGCTTAGATGAATCTGTTTCTTTCAACAACATTGTTGTACATGAATAAGGCGGGTTCAAAGTTTATAGGTTTTTTTTAGAACTTACAGGTCCTTTCTATCTTCTTTGTTTTAGCTTTTCTGTCTGAACCACCCCCAAATAGCTTGCTTGAACCCCTAAAATTAAGACTCCAAAGTTTGGAGGATAAAACGCTCCAAATTTGCTCAATTTTTTTTTTTCATTTACTTATTTACCTATTATTATTAGGAATTATAGTAAATTAGCTAGTTTAAATATAAATTCGTATAATTACTTAAATAAAAAATAAATATATTCCACTTAACCCTAAACACAAAAAAGAAAATAGTAAAATTTAAAATTGCTGTAATTAATGTATTCTCCAACTACTGTAAGCCAGCTAAAAGGACCACGCCTTCATCATTTTCGGTAAAAAAAAAAAACAAAAACACCTGTCAACGACGTCGTTTCCACCGGTCGTCGCCCGTTTACTCTCGCAGTATATAGGAAACCCACCAACACCAGAGCGACTTTCTCCCCTCCGGTGGCTCAAAGCTCCAGCTTTCCTCATCGTTCTTTGGGGTTCCTTCAGGTTAATCTCTTTATCCCTTCTATCACTCTAATCTGTTCTTCGCCTATTTTTATCATATCCACATCGAAATTTCTTTGAATTCTTCGAGTTTTAGCTGATGAATTTCGGTTTCTATTCCCTTGGCTGCTGTATGCCTTTCCTATTTTTGGTCGACCCTTCCTTCGTTTTTCCCGGATCTGGACGCTTCTTAGCTCCTCCTAATCCATATCCCCAATTCTATATATTCGATGCTTTGATCTTTGTTTTGTGTTCGTTCTCGTTTCGGAAAGGAGAGACCAACTTGCGTTTAGTTTGATTCTGAAAAGAGGTTGTTCGATCTTGTTCTATGTCTAGATCTCAGATCTGTTTCTGGTTGGGCAAATTTTACCTGAAATGTTATGGCACTTGATTTTATTTTGAATTAGAGATATTTGGATCTGTTGCTTGGCTATACGATCTGCTAAAATTTGGTATAATTAGGGTATTTTGAGGTTGGATAGATCTAAGTTATTGTTTGTGGTTGGTGATTTATGCAGGCGTTTCTTCTGTGGATCTGCCAGTTTGAAAGATGAATCAATTCATTTTTCAGCAGAACACCTTTTTTTCATGTGAAGAGACAAGGGGGTATGCCTCTATCTCTGATCTGAAGGACCCTGTTGTGTGTCCCAAGCCCCGGCGGCTTGCAATTCTTGCTAACAATCACATTAAACACCCCTTGAAATGGCACCAAGCTGAGGCTTGTGATTCAAAAGCTGGGGCAGACCTTCTAGACATCATTTTAAACAAGGCTAGCTCTCACTCCCCTGATTCAACTTGAGTTCTTTACATGATCTACTAATGAATGTCATTATAATGTGATTTGAATGTCGATAGGGGTCGGAACAATCTAGCATCAATGTGGCGTCATCACCTCCGTTTTATTGCGGGTCTCCGCCGAGCAGAGCTTCCAATCCATTAATCCAGGATGCGCAGTTTAGAGATGAGAAACTCAGTAGTCCTATGCCAGTATTGGCTGCAGCAGCATATTCCCCATTGAGTCTCTCGTCGCCATCATCGGCGGGGTCGCACAAAGGGGGAGGAGGGTGTGCTGCGAGAATGACGTTCGGTCTAAAACCGGCTGCAGTTAGAGTAGAAGGATTTGATTGCCTGAGTAGGGACCGGCAGAATTCAAGGATCCCTGCAGTTGCTTGAAAACCAACCTCCATGAATGGAAGTGTAAATAGAGAATGGAGAGTGGCAGCAGAGTTTTCAACCACAGGCAAGACAACACTACTTTTGTAACAAGCAGAGGAAGCAATATTTCACGATAGGGATGCATGAGAATTTGAGATCATCCACGTCTCAAGTGTAGTGTAAATATAACAAAATGTTGTTCTGTTCTTGATCATCCAAATTTGATTTTTTTTTTTTTTTTTTTTTTTGGTTTCTTTAAGGTAGCTTTGTGGGACAAACAAGCCTTATGTTGTAGAGAAAAGGTTTGGTTGGATCTATGAGTTAATGTATAGAGGTTTTTTTTTTTTTTTTTGGTTTCTTTAAGGTAGCTTTGTGGGACAAACAAGCCTTATGTTGTAGAGAAAAGGTTTGGTTGGATCTATGAGTTAATGTATAGAGGTTTTTTTTTTTTTTTTTGGTTTCTTTAAGGTAGCTTTGTGGGACAAACAAGCCTTATGTTGTAGAGAAAAGGTTTGGTTGGATCTATGAGTTAATGTATAGAGGTTTTTTTTTTTTTTTTTGGTTTCTTTAAGGTAGCTTTGTGGGACAAACAAGCCTTATGTTGTAGAGAAAAGGTTTGGTTGGATCTATGAGTTAATGTATAGAGGTTTTTTTTTTTTTTTTTGGTTTCTTTAAGGTAGCTTTGTGGGACAAACAAGCCTTATGTTGTAGAGAAAAGGTTTGGTTGGATCTATGAGTTAATGTATAGAGGTTTTTTTTTTTTTTTGGATTTTGGATTATTTGCCATGTAAATATTTATGGTCATTATTTATCCTATCACCTTAGATTTATTGAGTGTGTTAAATGATGCACTGTCCTCCCATCATGGTATGTGTCTGTCTTGGGGATTGGGGTGAATAGAAGGATAGGTGTTATTACTTATGTGTCATCTTTTGTCTTTACACGTGGGGGTCGGGGTCATTGCCCACTGTCTAGTAGGTTGTGACATTCTTCATGACTTAAACAAATTAGGACAAAGTATAAAAGAGATATCATCTCGTTGTAGAGGAGAACGGAGTATTTCTTACCTCTCTCTCTTTGACGAGTATTTCTTACCTCTCTCTCTTTGACGAGTATTTCTTACCTACCTCTCTCTCTTTGACGAGTATTTCGAAATACTCCTCTCTCTTTGTGGCTAGTATTTCTTACCTCTCTCTTTGTGGCCGAGTATTTCTTACCTCTCTCTCCTCTCTCTCTCTTCGAGATTGATGACAATACATAACTCTTACCTCTCTCTCTCTTCGTGGCTGAGATTGATGACAATTCGAGTATTTCTTACCTCCGAGTATTTCTTACCTCTCTCTCTTCATGGCTGAGATTGATGACACGGACAAACTGGCTATTGATCATATTGAAATAAAAGGCGGCCAATCAAATTTATTTGGTCCACATTTTTTTTCCAAATTTTTTTCTCAAAAGAAATAAGTGCCACGTGGAAAGTTCCATTATCAATAGTGGTACCATGAAAAAAAAACTTCTCCATTTGATAACTACTTGATGTCCACTTGGAAGTCTGCTTTGGGCCACAGACTTCCAAGTGTTTGATAAATCAGAAGCCCAATAACTATTTAAGGGCCAACAATGGGAAGTGGCCCACATTAATTAAGGCCCAATTCTATACTATATTGAATTAACAATATCAGTAAAGATTGTAAAAATTAGTATTTAATTATATATATATGAATATGGAATTTCTTACTTTAGTTTTATATTTTATTTGTTTTTTAAATATGAAATGTAGAATAAAATTATTTAAGATTTTTAAATAATTAATAATTGGTAATTGAATGAAAAAAATAAAAATAAAAATAAAAAGAAGAAGATTAGGCAAAGGTAGGTGAGGGAAAAATATAAATGCGAAATTAGTTGGAGAAAATAGTTGGGTTAGGGGTAAGGAGGCGCCCATAGTCACAACAAAACCAGAAACCGGTAACCAGAAATGGGATTCAAAATTCCGGATTTCCCAAAAACCAGGAGCCCCATCAACGTGACGGTTTGCCACGAGATTCTGGGAGCGTAAACTTCACGCGCTCTTCGTACACCCTTCTAGAAACATTCCCTGCATGAACGGCACATCTCTCTTCTTCTTCCATTTTCTGCCACGTGTCCTTCCTTTTCCTGCTCCATGCACCACTTGCTAAATTCAGCAAAAAACCAGATGGAAATTATTATTTTTTTTTAAAGATAAATATGATAATTATTTTATTTATTTGAGTTGAAATATGTATATTTATTTAATTGTTTTGCGTTTAAAATAAAATAAAATAAAATAAAATCCATGTGCATTAAATACCCTTCTAAATCAATTAAAATGAGACGGTTTTGGACAAATAAAGAGATCTAAAATGTAAATAGATTTTATTAATTGTTTTTGTCTGTTTCCTCGCCAATTACTATTTCCAAAGCCATTACTTTTATATTGTCTTGCATTTATTTTTATTTATTACATTTACTATTTACTCCTCGATAATATTCTTATAAACTTGCACGAGTTTTTAAGCATTATCGAGTTTTTATGCACCTTATCGGTATAGATACTACCTTTCGTTTCTATTAAGTCTCATCTTATTTTCCAAGATGACTATGAAACCGACGAGCTCGGTCAAGACATACTGAGAATTCAAAATTACATTTACTTTAGCATACCAAGTTTAAAACAAAAATATTTTAAGAATTCAATCAAATGATGACCACATTTCAAAAACACAATTACCAAGGTCATAATTTGAAATTCATTATTCAAATTGGATTTTAAAGCTGTGTCACATTCATATCCATGCCCGATGTCCCGATCATGCTTGTTCCAATTTTTTTTTTTTTTTTTTTTTTTTTTTCAGATTTTCA
>NW_019268530.1:1978232-1979248 GCF_002738365.1 Cucurbita moschata
TTTTTTTTTTTTTTTTTTTTTTTTTTTACAGATTTTCATCTTAGATAGATCCTTACTACTCCATATTAGGTCAATAGGGATGTGTACACAAACCTTTCACCAAAATCATATATACACCTAAAGGCTAAACTGACCCAAAACGTACTATAGAGAGATATGATTAGTTTTCACTGTTTCTTACCTGGGCTATATACTATCAAAATTGTTATTATTGTCTACTCACTTTTAGCTTATAACATTATTTTCAACGTATTTTCTCACTCATGTATTCTAAAACATTTATTTCAAACGTGACTCGAAGTTCAAGCATATGTCAATGTTATCTATAGAATCTGCATTTTTTTTACGACGGACTTGTTTGTTGGGTTAGAACAATTGTGGGATGTTGTTATTATTATTATTATTATTTATATAATATGGAAGAATAGAATATGCATTACCTAATTATAGCAAATTATTATCAAGAAAGAATAAGCAAATAAAAAAAGGGAAAAAAATATACAGGTTTATTAATAAATACAATTTAAGATCTGAAAAAGAAAGATTCCGTGTGAAATAGAAGTGGGAGTAGGGTGTGATCACGTGAGCGCCACAATTAGCTAATCCAAATCAAAAAGCTAAGACAAATTATGATAATTATTTAAGGATAAATCTCAAATTAATTCAAATTACAAAAAGCAACACGCCTCTTTTATTTTATTTTTTTAAATTAAAAAATTAAAATGAAATTTGAAAACCGTTGGCTACGGGGTTTTTGTTCAGCGCCCACAGTCCTGACAAAAACCGGCTACTGGTTTTGCTTCAAAAACCACTTTTCTCCAATCTTCCTGAAAACCGGGAGATTTTATTTATTTATTTAAATTTAAATACAGGGGTGTTGTGTGGGGCCCGCTTTATTCCACGTTATGTGGCAATTCGACCATATTTTTGACATCCTGAAGGTATTCCCCACGCGCCTACGTTTTTCCATATCTGCTTTTTGGATTTTCCCCTTTTTTTTTTTTTTTTTGCTTTTT
>NW_019268530.1:1979424-1996750 GCF_002738365.1 Cucurbita moschata
ATTTTTCCCCTTTTTTTTTTTTTTTTTTGCATGTTGTCTTATTCTTCTCTAAAATAATTCTTAAATTACGACTGTGCCCTCGTAAGGTCCATCGGAGGGGCAGTTTCAAGAAACTGGTTTCAGTTTGTGGAGGAGAGTTTTGTCCTTTTGTTTTGGTCGGATCTTGTTAAAGTTTTGAGTTAATTAATTGAAACGTATTATATAATTTTTAATTATATTGATAAAAGGAAATTGGATAAAGCGAGTGGTCTCACGTAGAGGCAAAGCGCGTGGGGAAAGAAAAGGAAGTATATTTTATGTGACGGTGAACGGATTTGGCTGCTGGTAGGTAGAGCAGGTCATGGAAAAGTGGGTTCAAAATGGAAGCTCCCGGAGTATGGAAACCAGTCTTTTTAAAAGTCATTTTTTAAAAAATTTAAAAATAATTATATATTAATCTAAAACTGCGTGCCCCAGTTTTCCCTGAAAGCCCCACCGGCTCGCAGATTAATATTTAGTTTCCCTCTTAAATATCCTCCGGGACTTTTCTTCAATCCTCAAAACTATTTCCCCCTTATCTTCATCTTCTTCAATTCTCCCTCTGTTCCTTCTTCGGATTTTATGCTTTTCTTCTGTAATTGCGGTTGCTAAAAATGCGGATGAGTTGTAATGGTTGCAGAGTTCTTCGCAAAGGTTGTAGTGAAAATTGCAGTATTCGACCTTGTTTGCAGTGGATCAAGAGTCCTGAATCTCAGGCTAACGCTACTGTTTTTCTTGCTAAGTTTTATGGCCGTGCTGGACTCATGAATCTTATCAACGCTGGTCCTGAGCATCTACGGCCTGGTGAGTTCTGATTCTTGAATTTTGTTGGTTGATTTGTGTCTGATTTTGTGCATTTTGATTGAATTTTGCGTTCGGTTCGATTTTGTAGCGATCTTTAGATCTCTTCTCTATGAGGCTTGTGGACGGATTGTGAATCCGATTTACGGATCGGTTGGATTGTTGTGGTCTAGTAATTGGCATCTCTGTCAGGCGGCTGTCGAGGCGGTGCTTAAAGGTTCTCCGATTATTCCGATTAATTCTGAGGCGGCCGCGACTGGCGATGGACCGCCGTTGAAGGCTTACGACATTCGTCATATTTCGAAGGATGAAAACTCCGCCGCCTCCAACGATGGTGGAGCGAATCGGCGAGTCAGGACTCGGTGCCGTTTTAAGCGATCGGCCGTGAAGGATAAAGAGAGTACTGGAATCGTATCTGCTGTAGCGGAGTCGACTCGGCGACTGTTCTCCTCGACAGAGATTAACCGTTCGTCGAGCGGCGAGTCGTCGCTGAGTCACCAATCTGACTCGCCGCATCTCGAACATGAGAGCAAAGAAACCGAGAGCATGATCTCGGTGGAGACGGCGGATGTTTCTCCTCCTTCGCCGCCGTCAGCTTTCTTCAGATCGGAATCCAGTCACGTACAACGGAAATTCACCAACCACGACGGCGGCAGGATGACAATTCCGGAAAGCGAATTAGCTCTAGAACTTACCCTGGGGATGGAGCCGGTATCACGTGCCCAGCACGTGGTTCCAATGAAGAAGCGAAAAATAGAGGGCAACGATGGGCTGAGGCCCAATAAGGAAACGTGCAATACGGTTTTGGGCCTGGATTTTGCAGCCGGAAACTAGGCCTAATAAGGAGCCCACATATTGAAAAAAAACATAAAAACAAAGAAAAAAAGCGAATAAAAGAGAGGACAATTTTGACGGCGGGAATTGACTATCTGCGGTGGCAAAGAAGAGATCTCGACCATTTGTTTGTTTGTTTTTTATTTTTGGTTTTGTTGATTTACTGTTTTGACCCTATCTCTTCCCCCTTTTGTAAGGAGACGCGATGTGTATAAGAAAAAGAATATATATACGTGGTCGCAATGTGTATATATTTAAACTTAAGTGCTGTAAAAATGCAACAGGAGGTGACAAGGTTCTTAGTTCTTGATTGTTCATCTTTAATCTCCCTTTGTTTTTTCTTTTCTTTTCTTTTGTATAAATAATCCTCAAAATCAAATAATTTTTATGTGAAAACCCCATTAATAAAACATGCATTAATTTTTATTCTCTCATTTTAATAATATTATTGATATCAACCTTTCTATACAGAGATGTTTATGGGTTGGGTTGGACTAACTTTTAACGTCTTATTCTTGTCGTAGCCTTCTATGTGGTTTGGATTCCTTATATTCAAAATTTGGATAGTCTTGACATCCATGCATCTCTTGTAACATGTTCACGTTACTTACCTTTCTCACTCTTTAAGAGTGAAGGCTATCTCAACAACATGAGTTTTTCCAACATATTTTGAGTCCATTTTGGTGCACCAATAGTTTTGTTGATTGGTTAATTGGTCACATTTTATAAATGGGTTGGATTGATGTTAGGCTGGATCCATCTATTAGATCTAATAAATACCTTGTGTCATAATTGAGAAATCCTATGGCTCCATGTTTAGTATTCTCTTACATTTTACCTATGTCTACTATTTAGGCAGAATACTATCACCAATTCTTATTAAGAAACTGAAAGAAACGGAGGGGACTAAACAGGAACAAGAGGGATCCATCGAAGAAAATACTTCTCCTTCCCTTTCTTCGGAAGAAAAGGAGGATCTGGACAAAATCAATGAAACAGAAGAGATCCGAGTGAATGGAAAGGAAAAAACAAAGGATGAATTCCACTTTAAAAGGACACGCTATTAAAAGATAAAAAGATCGTCACTAAAGGATGCAACATGGTCACATTACCTATGCTCCTTGCTTCTTAATCCCTACAAACCAACACGAGTTCTTCCAACATATTTTTTCCTCGGGATGTGACATAGTCACATTACCAACGTTCCTCGCTTCTTAAGTCCTCACTAAAACATGTGACATTCGTCCTTCACTTCTTGAGAGTGAAAACTATCTCTACAAACCAACACAAATTCTTCTAGAATATCTTGGTCTCACTCAAATGCAGCTTAAGAAAATTTCTAAGAAATCTTACTCAAAGTAAAACACTGTTTTAGAGAATCTATTTTGAATATTCTGTTAGGAATCACAGACTCTCCACAATAGTATGATGTTATCCACTTTGAGTATAAGCTCTCGTAATTTTGTTTTGAACTTTTCTAAAAAGCTTGGAATTCTCTAAAAAGCCTCAGGTAAATGGAGATGTATTACATATTTATAAACTCAATTTCTTAAATTAGTCAAGCTGGGACTCTCCTAACCATCCTCGACATGTTTGGTATGTGTTCAAAGAAAGGTTCAAGAAGGCAATGGAGTGAGGCAAACTTGAATTCCATACTTAGGCTGTATGGTGAGAACAACAACAGGAGCATGGCGATAAGTGTCGGAAATAGTGAAGCTGAACTTGGAGAGTAACATAGCCAATATGATCTTAGCTTCCATCAACGCGAACCCCTGGCCGATGCAGGTCCTTGGTCCGCTGGAAAATGGAATGAACCGCCCGCCACTGAATGCTTTCGACTCAAACCTCTCTGGGTTGAACTCGTTTGCGTCTTTTCCCCACAGCTCCTCGCTGTGATGAATTGCAAGCACTGGTATCCATACTGATAGCCCTTTCGGGATCTCTAAATCTCTTATCTTTATGTCCTCGAACGCTATTCTCGGTAGCACCGTGGCCGGTGGGTAAAGCCTTAGGGACTCGTTTATCACCATGTTCAGCTGCAACAACAACACCAAAACAAATATAAGTATTAGGAACCACGACGCACTATAGTTGTATGATATTGTCCACTTTGAGTACAAGCTCTCATGACTAAAGACCTCGTACCAATGGAGACCATCCCAACAATCAACAATCCTCCCTTCGAACAAAGTACACACACTATTAGAGTCTCATCTGAGACCTATAGAGCCCTCAAACAGCCTCCTTTCAATTGAGGCTCGACACTTGACTACCCATTCGAGGTTCACAACTTCTCTGTTCGAGGATTTTATTGACATGGCTAAGTGTAACAACCCAGGTCCACCGCTAGCAGATATTGTCCTTTTTGGGCTTTCCCTTTCGGGCTTCCCCTTAAGGCTTTAAAACGCGTCTCCTAAGGGAAGGTTTCCACACCCTTATAAAGGGTGTTTTTGTTCTCCTCCCTAACCAATGTGGGACATCACAATCCACCCCCCTTCGTGGCCCAGCGTCCTCGCTGGCACTCGTTCCTTTCTCCAATCGATGTGAGACCTCTTCCAAATCCACCCCTTCGAGGCCTAGTGTCCTTACTGGCACACCGCCTCGTGTCTACCCCCTTTTGGGGAACATCGAGAAGGCTAGCACATCATTCGGTGTCTGGCTCTAATACCATTTGTAACGACCCAGGTCCACCGTTAGCAGATATTGTCTTCTTTGGGCTTTCCCTTTCGGACTTTCCCTCAAGGCTTTAAAACACGTCTGCTAGGGGAAGGTTTTCACGCCCTTATACAGGGTGTTTTTGTTCTCATCCCCAACCAATGTGGGACATCACACTAAGTTAAGAACATGACTCTGATATCATGTTAGGAACCACAATTCTCTACAGTGGTATTAAGTTCTCTTCCAACAATGTTCAACAAATCGTTAGTTGGCTTACCAAAGTGAGCTTAGGGAGAAGTTCGACCGAGGGAAGTCGGCCGTTGCAAACTTGGGCGACTTCAGCACGAGCCTTTTGTTGCCAAGAAGGGTTAGTAGCGAGCAACATGAAGGTCCAGCTGAGCAAAAGAGAAGTGGTATCATGGCCAGCAAAGAAGAAAGTTTTGCATTCATCCATTACGAGCTGCAAGTCTAAGCTGAATCCATCGTCTCTCTTTCTCTGCATCTCCTTCAATAGCATTCCCAACAAATCGCTTCCATATCCACTGCTTCTTCCTATCTCCACGCCCTCTTTTCTGCTTCCAATGATCTCCATTAACATCCTCTCCATCTCCATTTTTAGTGCCTTTATTTTTCTGTTGTATTTACTCGGAAAAAACCTGCACCAATGTAACCAACAAAAAGGTTGTGAGTCTCGAACATGTAGTCAAAAGTGTTCCATGTGTTGAACAAAGGGTGTACTGAGAGAGGAGTCGAGCCTCGATTAAGGAGAGACTGTTCGAGGGCTCCATAAACCTTAGAAATTCTATGGTGTACTTTGTTCGAAGGGAGCATTGTTGAGGATTATCGGGAGCGAGTGTCCCACGTTGGTTAATTTAGTGGAAGATCATGGGTTTATAAGTGAGGAATACTAACTCTATTGGACTGAGGTCTTTTGGGGAAGCCCAAAGCAAAACCACGAGAGCTTATGCTCAAAGTGGACAATATCATATCATTGTGGCTAATCACGTGGCTAATCATGAGTTTATAAGTAAGTAATACATCTCCATTGGTATGAAGCCTTTTGGAGAATCCAAAAATAAAACCACTCGAGTTTATGTTTAAAGTAGATAATATCATACCACTATGGAGAGTCGTAGTTCCTAACCCCCTACGAAATGAAATTTTTGGTTTAGAAAAACGCACCGACTACCGGGGATGCAGAGGTGGCGGCTGGCTTGTGCGCAGAGGTGTTGAAGCTGAGTGAGCATATCAAAGATTTGGATGCCTTTGTCGGAGCTTGTGTCGAACGCAGTCCGGGAAATGATGTCGGCGGTGAGGCGTTTCATGCAATCAGAAATTTCGAACACTGTCTGGCCCTCCTCCAATTGGGCCTCCAAGGATTGGATCATCTTGTTGGTGCATTCCACCATCAACCCCGCGTAGCTCTATTCATGTCATATTACAAAAAAACCATATATATATATATATTAAATGTGTTGGATGAAACGCTAATTCATGAGTTTATAATCAAGGAATACTATCTCTATTGGTACGAGACCTTTTTGAGCAAGCTCAAATCAAAGTCACGAGAGCTTATGCTTAATATCATATTATTGTGGAGAGTTGGGTTCATCTAATAAAATATTTCAGATTTGAATATGAACCTTGAGCCTTTCCCCTCTAAACGCAGGTGAAATCAGGTGACGTTGATGATGCCAAGCTTCTCCATTTGCCATCAACAATCCCTTCCCTATGAAGTGTTTGGTCCCTTGTCTTTGCATCCATGACCTCCCACACACATTGCTGCCCTTCCCCAATACTTCCTTCACCAACTCCATCTCCGTCAAACACAGCCTCGAATCCATCCCGTTCCAATATATAAACCTCTTTCCTGAATAAGTTTAAGTTTACGGGTTAATCGTTTATTCATAATTTACAAAAATATTTACTAAAACCAAGTTCTCTATTTATAATTATTTACGAAATCAAATAAAATTAACAATAAATAAATGTCAAATATGATACCTAAACTGTAATGAAAGATTTATAACAGATATTTGTCTCACAAGGACCTAAATATAGTATAGGTAATGAAAGGCTAAATATCCTCAATAATACTAATATTTTACTGTAACCATATTTCAAGGTCCAAAATACCTTCAACTCAACCGTCTAACCAATGAATCATGAACTCTTTTAAACAGGATAAAAGCGTTGGTCGTACCGTATTGCTTTGTCCATGTAGAGTAATAGGGTAACAAACGATCAACGATGTCATGACTGATGGAGCTCATGTCGTTAGCTGTGGATTTCTTCACAAGCTCTACGACATCGAGGATGTTTCCAGTGAAGGGTCGTGGGTCGGGGCCATAAACGCCTTGCTCGGCCATCCTCTTCCTGATTCTTCTAGGGGTAAGCCAGTAGAAAGAGAGAGTATCATATGCCATCTTTGCAAAAGATGAAACAAAGATGGCTAAAAGAGTTGCTAGAAAGATCATAATCGCCATGGCAGATGAGATGAAGCTTTTTTTAGAGAGAGAAAGAGAGGTGGATGGTTTGAATGGTTTGAATGGATGATGGAAGAAAGGGTATTTATAACGGCCAACTCAGTTACCTTTTAAAACATTTTCAGGCTGTTCTTCAGCACCATGCATGGAATTTGGTTTTTTCTATCTTTTTATTCTGGATTTTTGAGGAAAATAAATTATTAAATTATGATTTTCATGGTTTTTGGCTTAAAATATGGAAATTAAATGGTAAGGAATTAAATTGCAAAATGTTACAAAGACTTGCATGTGCACGATGCCATTCAAATGTAACACGTTGCAAAATAGTTTCATCGAAATAATGTCGATTCAACTAAATGAAACAATATTGTTTCGGTGAAATATATTTATAAATTTTAAATGTTAAATGCCGTTGTTTCAAGCATGTTTTATAAATTTTACACGATTTTTTTTCGTTATTGTCGTCTCCCACGTGCCATCTTTTTTATTTTCAGATTGTCTTACCATTATTCCCTCATAAGCTGCAATAGATACCTTCTCTAGTTTCGGGTCGTTAATACTAAAAGAGATTAGTTTACTATTGATAGTTGTTGAGACTAGTGTTATAAGCGCTAATAAATGTTAACAAATTAGATAATTAACCTTTATTAAGGTCGATAAATATCTAATTTGTAGTTGTGGTCGGTTGAGTTTTGAATCGAAGGCCAGATTTTCAAAAAAGAAAAAGCTATAAAAACCATTTTTGTAAAAAAGTTCAAACTTCTTTTTCATTTCCTTTTACACAAAGTGTAAAAGGAAATAGGGAGATTTGAATAATGCATAGAAATTTTAAATCAATAGAATTTTTCATTTCTGAAAATAAAAAAGATGGCTAAATTAATTTTTAAAAAAAATAATAAATTCTTAAGATAAATATTGGTAGGGTTTAGCTATTCCTTTCATCCAAAAGATCTACCAACATATAGATCCTAATTCCTAAATATGCCTTTTTATTATTTTTTATTTTTTAATGAGTCAACAACATTATAAAAAAGTGGTCTAAATATTGTACTACATTTGTCTCTAGATTTTTAGATCTTGATGGATGTCCATCAATATGTGTAGAAATGTTTTCATGCATGTCACCAAATTACCCCAAAAAAAAAAAATAAAAAAAAAAAACCACGTGAAGTTTGTTACGAACATGTTTTATGTTGTCAATTTAGATGGTTTTTTGTTGAGTTTTTAAATTTTTGTGTTTGTATCTAGTAGACGTTCTCTCTTTCGAAAAGGACGAAAAGCAAAACATGTGAAATAGCAAACCGACAGAGAGGGACCAATTAAGCGCACCGAATTCGTCATATGTTACAAATTAAGATGATTCGTAATAATGCATGTAACCCTAACCGAAAGCAATCTAAGATTTGCTCTTTGACTTGTGTTTCTCACCAAAAAGCATCTCTACCTATAAAGCAAATACCTCATAACAATGGACCTTTTTTGTCTCAAGAATCTAAAATATGAAGATCTTTGGCTATCTTTCAATAACGTCAATGCTCAACGTTGAAGTCATACTTGTAATTCAAATGGTCATGTATGGCGGAAAGAAATGGGAAATGGGAGCAAAACATTTGTTTAAATGTGTATTCTTTTGAGTGAAAAAGATGGAAGATTTGTCAACAAAGGAGAGGAAAAGAAAGGTTAAGATCTGGAGATTTTGTTCTGCAGACGCGTGGGAAAAAGCGAAGCTTCATGGATGTTCATAGCTTTATATAAACCAAAAGGGTTTTGTGAGGAAGGACCCATTTTTTGACTTCGATTCATTTTGGTACATATCTTATGAAACACTAAATGTTTCAATGCAACAATCTCTGTTAAACTTTTGAATGTACGAGAGACATGGCGAGTTTTGGTAAACGCTAATGAAAGATACAGATCACATGGGGCATAACTCACATAGAGTTATGGGAGGTTAACTTGGTCCACAGCTTCAAACCTTCATGAGTTGCATGATTTCAAGTTCACTTATTGATAGCCCAACAAACCATGGGGGACATAGAAGACAGAAAGGAAATGAAATTAGCCCCTCCATATTACAGTTGATATCTAGTGTCTAGAGGGTAGATGAAGTGGCTTGTTAGCAAGACAACTGAAATTGACAAAAGGGTCTTCCTTTAATCCATGTCCGTAAGGATTGTCCCCTCTGCAGCAGTGGGAGTGCACTCTACAAGCACAAGCTAAGCACAAGCTTACGGGTAGTTGAGGGTGTTGAGGATTATTAGAAGAAATAGTCTCATGCTGGCTAATTAAGGGGAAGATCGTGGGTTTATAAGTAAGAAACACTATCTCCATTAGTACGAGACATTTTAGGAAAACTAAAAATAAATTCATGAGTACTATTGTTCGAAATGAACAATATCATACCATTGTAGAAGTTCGTGATTCTCAACTTAGTATAGAGTCATGTCCTTAACTTAGCCATGTCAATAGAATCTTCAAGTGTCGAATAAAGAAATTGTGAGTCTCAAAGGTTAGTCAAAGTGACTTAAGTGTCATACAAAGGATGTGCTTTGTTTGAGAGCTCCAAGAGAAGGAGGCCTCAGAGAAGGCTCTCTAGTGTATTTTGTTAGAAGGAAGGATTGTTGAGGATTATTGGGAATAGTAGTCTCACTTCGGCTAATTAAGGGGTAAATCATGGGTTTGTAAGTAAGGAACATTATCTCCATTGGTATAGGTTTTTTGAAAAAACCAAAAGCAAAGTCATGAAAGCTTGTACTCAAAGTGGACAATATCATACTATTGTAGAGGTTCGTGATTCCTAACAGAAACTTCATAGTAACCCTATCATGTTATCACACAACTAATAGCAGCTTCATATGATGTTAAAGAGAGTCTAAGAATGTATTTGGAGCTTAAAAAAGAAGCATATTTTAGAGAATTGAAGATTAGGCATGAGGACCCTGGAAGAAGGGTTTGAGACACTCTTAGGGCGTCTCAACGCCAATGCTTCAACTTAGCCCATAGCCCAATCCATTTAGGCCCTTTAAATAAATTATTTAAGGGTGATATGGGGAACTATTAGATTGAAAAATAACGACAAGAATTGGACACAATACCTTGGAAGCTCCCCATTTCCAAACCAAAGCCACCCATCATTCATCAATTCTCCTTGGCCGATTCAAAACCTGGAAATTTCACCCATCAAAGAATATTTCAAAGTCAAAAAAAGGGAGTCAAGTCTTCTCTCAACTGCTAAAAAGAAAGAACAAAAACATATGAGAATCTGTAAAAATGGTAAACAGGTTCATCATTTTCCCTATAAAAATATATGAAATGCAGCAACCAACAGCAAAACAGTACCTCATTCAAGAGCTTCTCACAGAAAAACAGGCAGCAAAAAAGAATCTTCAATCATGGGAAGGAAACTGGATGCTCTACTGGGAAGGAATAGATATTTGAAGCCTTCCAAGTTCAAGGCCCTTGCTAATATGGCCATTTCTAGGACTGCCATCCTCAAGAATCAGCACCAAGCTCGCTGCTCTCTTGCCCAGCCTGACGTTCTTCAGCTCTTGAACCTTGCTTTCCAACCACGCTCTCAGCTTAGAGTAATTTGTTTCTCTATCTCTATCAGTTCAGCTTCTTTTCTGTCTTCTTATGAGTATAATTTGCATGCTAAGCTTGGATGCATGGGATCCCCTGGTGAAGTGAAGGAGGTGAAGTGAGGGAGGTAGTATCGAGTCTGATCTTTGAGGCTTCAAGGTGCAGAGAGTTTCCAGAACTTCAGGAGATTTGTCGGATTTCAAAGTTGAAATTTGGGATAGTTAATAGCTAAAGCTCACTGCTAGCAAATATTGTCCTCTTTGACCTTTCCCTTTCGACATGGGATCTCACAATCCACCCCCTTCAAAACCTAGCGTCCTCGCTGGCACACCGCTCGGTGCCTAGCTCTGATACCATTTGTAAAAGCCTGTAGTAGCCTAAGCCCACCGCTAAGGTGAGGTTGAAATTAACTGCAAGAACAGAATTAGTTGCCTGCACATATCACTTACTAACCACAACTTCATGTTACAGATGATCCAAAGTTTTCAAGAAGACAGCCCAGCGCAGAAACTAAGCTGAAAGTGCTGAAGGAAATTGCTTTTGAGAACGGCATCACTCTGCATTTAGAAAAAGAACCTACAGTAATCATCAAGGTAAGGAATGTTTCCACTTTTGAAGTATATTTTTAGTAAAATTCATCGGTTAACTGCAGGAAAAGCTAAACCAGAAGCTGGAAGCCAAGAAATCAGCAAACTTGGATAATCCTGAAGTCATAAACACAAGTGACGAATCAGTATCAGAATCAGTGAGAGCAAAGAAGTTTAAAGACGTAGCTAGTGCAGCTCAAGACGCCTTCCAAGCAACAAAAGCTGAAATCGAGTTTTCGAGGTCTCAATCACAGGATATCGATATAGATCATGAAGATGGCTCTTATTTTCACAAAAATGAAAAAGCCTCAAATATGGATAGTTCTCACAAATCCAAGCTTAATGCAGAAGAAGCTAGCATACCTTCCAGTAAGATTGACCATTCAGACGATTTTAGTTTTGAAAATACTCATCTTGTTGAACTTGAAAGCTGCAGTTCAGAATATAAATACATAGAAGATAATCAAGAAGAATCACCAGCTGAACCTGCCAAAGAAAATATGTCATCTGTTCCAAATTTGGATTCAGATATTAGCAATCTCAAGGAGAAATCATCAAATTCAAATTCAATCTTCCACAATGAACCAGGAAATGACAGGTTAATCAGTAAAGAAGAGTTTGCCAGTAAAAATGAAATTTCAGATGAGGATATCAGAGCTCATGCATTGAAGTAAATTTCAAGGGGATTTTGCTGAAATCCAGGCTGATCACATCTATATTGGAAGCAAACATGAGGTGAAACTCATGAACCCAGCATACAAACAATAGCTTCCAATTTTGCTAGACTAGACCTGTAAACTTCATTATTGTTTCAAGATTTCTTTTTGAGTATCTGTTGAATAGAGTGTAAGAGTGTAACCATAACAGCTCAAGCCCACCGCTAGCGCATATTGTCATTTTTGGGCTTTTTCTTCTAGATTTCCCCTCAAGGTTTTAAAACGTGTCTGGTAGGGAAAAGTTTCTACACTCTTGTAAAGAATGCTTCGTTCCCCTCTCCAACCGATATGGGATCTCATAATAACTAATGCTAGGAAAAGAAATAAATCAGACATTTTAGTGAACATCTCAACTAGCTGAGTAATATTCAAGTTAGTGAAACTCAAACCTTATACTGACAAAATCCATGTCGCCCAACATCAAGCTTCATCAACCCAGACTTGTTAAAACTACGACAAATATCTCATTACAGCTATGCATAAAACAACAGGTTTGCACATTCACTATGAACAAACTTTTCGATGGGAAATGAGAACTGCAGATGGCTTACATAACCAACAAAATATACAATAAAAGAGTCATTCATAGATTATAATATTACTTCATAACATACGAGAAAGGACATCAGAACAGCCGTAGGATTCAAGAATAGTCACAATCTAAGAGCACTATCAAAAAATTTCCGAAACTTTTTACATTTGAGATTAGGCCAGGCTGCCTCCACCCTGCTGCCACAAATTGATGATGTCAGTTGCCTGATTTAGAAGGATAATCATCTGCTTTTGAGAAATCCAGGGCTTGCTCTCAAGTAAAACTTTGAGCTCTTCCCATGCATCTTTCCTAGGCCAGAAGTAGTATGGACTAAGAGGAATAGTTCCATGACCAGGAATCATCTGATCAAGTCCAATGCCAATGTTCTTCTCCATCCATATGAACTTCAGAACAAGCCGTGGCTTTTCCATCGGTTTCACAACCACTCCAAGTTTCTACAACATCGGAAAAACAATGAATGTTTAATTTGTAAGACAAGGCCTTCCTGATAAATCTATTTTTCTCGACATAAAAATGTACTCGAATTCAACACTAAAACATCAAGATCCAACCAAAAACTAATGCTCAAGACAACCATAAAAATGAGCGTTCACAAAAGTAACTGTCCCAATTTCCATCACCAGAATCCAGCCCAACATCTAACCAAAACCTAGAAGAACGACCAACAAGAGGTATTAATTCATTAGTTATACAATTTTAAGGTTCGACTTAATGAAATCAACATTTAAAGGTTAACTTTACCTCAAACATCGTACTATAGAGTGAGAACTGGTCTTCTTCCATATGTTCATTTCATATTTCTTTATCTTTTAGGTATTCATGGAAATCGACATCAACATTCTCATTAGAAATTATCTTCAATGTTAATCACAAAAGTAAAATTCGAAAACTTGTTGCATAGATAATAATGGTACTCGATGACCAATTATAATGAACAATTCATGGAAATCGACATCAACATTCTCATTAGAAATTATCTTCAATGTTAATCACAAAAGTAAAATTCGAAAACTTGTTGCATAGATAATAATGGTACTCGATGACCAATTATAATGAACAATTCATGGAAATCGACATCAACATTCTCATTAGAAATTATCTTCAATGTTAATCACAAAAGTAAAATTCGAAAACTTGTTGCATAGATAATAATGGTACTCGATGACCAATTATAATGAACAATTCATGGAAATCGACATCAACATTCTCATTAGAAATTATCTTCAATGTTAATCACAAAAGTAAAATTCGAAAACTTGTTGCATAGATAATAATGGTACTCGATGACCAATTATAATGAACAATTCAGTAAAATTCGAAAACTTGTTGCATAGATAATAATGGTACTCGATGACCAATTATAATGAACAATTCATTAAAATTCGAAAACTTGTTGCATAGATAATAATGGTACTCGATGACCAATTATAATGAACAATTCATAGCCACGTAGTAAGCAATTTGGTCTGAAAATTAACGGAACAAGCATATGAGAGAGAGAGAGAGAGAGAGACCTCCTTATCAGGCGAGGACTCTGAAAGGGAATCATCAGCAACAGGCGATTCTGAATCAGCTTGAACAGCGTCAGCGGCCGCAGCAGAAGCAGAGACTTGGAGAGTTCTGAAGCTTTGGCGCCTCAACTTCAATCCAGAAACAGAATAGACGTCGGCAATGCAGGAAGAAATCGAAGATGAGGGAGAGGAGAGAGCGGTGGTTCTTTGCTTCAAAGCAAAAGGGAGTTGATAGGGTTTAGAAGTGGCGTTGTGGGAAGAGAAGGTGGAGGTATTGAGACAGAAATTGAAGTTGGGCGGGAGATGAACAGCCATGGATAACATCATAGCCACAGTCTTTCGAGATAGAGAGAATTCAAGAGGAAGACGAAGCCGCACTATGCTCTTCTACTGAAATAAGCTTGAAGTTGAAGATAAGACGGGTCGGGTCGGGTCGGGTCGGACAAACAATTTCAAAACAAATTCAGTTAAGGCCCAAGCCCATACCAAAGGATTAGTTGGACCGAAATTCACCTTTGAAAAAAACCCTGGAATCCCATGATCTTCCATAATAATAATAAATATATAATATAACAAAATATTTAAAATATAAAAAAAAAAATCATATTTTTAATTGAATTATGAACTAATTGTGAGAATTGTAATATTATAGATTCAAATTCTAATTTGTTTTAATTTTGAATCAAATCAAATCCATAGAGCACATTCCACAAAGTGTTGGAAATGATGAAAATTATGAAGTTCTTGTGTGCGGGGCTACCCTTTGCTTCGGGTACTTCGGGACAACACCTTGGTGTGCGGGGCTACCTTTGCTTGGCGGGTACTTCGGGATAACACCTGCTGCTGACACCTTTCAAAGCACTTTTGAGTGTTACGTTCCGTAAACTATAAAGATGGAGGCTGTTATGACAACAAAATAGCTTCTCTTTGTAAATGCCATAATTACCAAAATAATGAGTCTTCAAAAGTGAAAAAAGGTCCACAAACGGAAGCCATGATTAAAATAAGGAAATACGATATTATCATTATATAGTTTGATGATCATAATAACATAGGTAGACTCTCCAGGACACGACAGCCTACAATCCCCACCTGGACATTATTATTCGCAAAAGGAAACAACACAAAAAGACATTAATGAAAGAACAGAACAGAACAGAACAGAACGACCCCCCCGAAGATTCTATAGTAATTAAAAGTTAAAACGCAGCAAAAGTTGAAAGTAAGTAACTACTACTACTTCCCAACTTCCTCGTCCGCCTCGTCCTCTCTCCAACAGCATTTCATGAGGATTGACCTTGGAGATGACGCGTAATCTCCTCTACTCTTAAAGCTCTGATAGATGACGGATCCATTTTCCTCGAGCATTTCACAGCTCTTCTCTCCACCTTCGTACCCCTTCAGATCCAGGCACAGTAAATCTTTCAGATTCTCACCCACGACATCTGAGTGGAGGGCAACAGAGAAATCAGATGGCTGGAAGCATGCCAGCACCCTCCCAATCAGCTTACACAGGTCCACGTCGTCCAATTCATAACCAGCTGCTTCAAAGCTTGCATAGCTAAACCCTTCTTCTGGAGTGACATGGATGGTAGACTCTGCATCTCCTTCAATGGCATTCATGGAATACCCACATGGGTCGAACTCGAAGTCGCATATTTCAGATTTCGGAAGGATCTTCCTGATACCGGAGTTTTCAGTCATTGTAGCAGCAGAACTTGTGTCTGTTTTGAAGAAGACAGACGCCTTCTCCTTGTCTAAGCCAGTCATGCACATCTCCAGAGTATAGACGGGATTGTTGCTTCGGGTACCCATTTTGGCACAGGCAGAGTAAACGTGCCATTTCCTTGTCTCATCAGGACTTCCCATCACATATGCAGAGCCACGGAGGCCAAGCTTGGTAAAATAGCCATCAAGCACACCAACTTCCTCAGAGAAGCTGCGATGGGGAAAAGACTGGGCACCAGGAAAGATAAAGCTCCCACGAGTGTACCTCACAGATTTCACATTAAGGGATAGGGAATCAGCCAACTTTATCAGAGCTGGAATAGACAGAAGCAGCTTAGTAGTGCCGCAAGTTTTGATGATGAACTTGTATGGGTATACAAAGAGGCTCGACTCCGAAAGGACATATGAATCAAGATAGTCATTGGACAAAGAGTCAACAATGGTACACTCAGCTAATGTCAGAATTTCATCTAGTTGTGCCTTGGACAAAGCACGAAGGCCCATGCCCATTGGGTCAGCAAAAATGCCAGGCTCAAAGAATGATACTTCAAGCCTCTTTTCATAGCCTTCAAATCCGATTGCAGAGGTTGGAAACGTCATCTTTTCTTAAAAGGAAGGTAATGATGTTGAGAGATTGAACGAGAGAACGAGGAAAGTAGAGTACTAAAGAAAAAAGACAGCAAAAATAACAGAAAACTAAGGATCTCGGGGCGCAGGTCAAACGGAATTCAGCGAAACTCAGGATGGCTTACGAACGCACTGCAGAAGAAGAAGAAAAAAAGATCAGTTAGCAGACACCCCATTGATGATAGACTAAAATTAAAAAAAAAAAAAAAACACGGCAGTGTAGAAAGTAGGAACGTACGTTGGAGTAGGCAGCAGATCTGAACTTCTTGATTCCACCGTGTGGTCTAACGTCTTCAATGCTGTATCCGAGGGGAGCTTCGTAGAACAGGGATTTATTACTACTACTACTACTACTACTAGACTTCTTACCACCTTTTGACTCCATTAAATCATTCGCTGCCAAAAGATCACACACAAAAATGAAATCAGAGAACTCCCAATCTTAATAAAGAGAAGATGACTGTACAAAAGAACACTCAACACAGTTCATAGACAGAACACTGATTCACTAACAGAGCATAACGAAATAAGTTGGATTCGTTTTTTTTTTTTAAAAAAAANAAAAGGCAATCTAAATGAAGAACACAAAAGTACCAAAAGCAAACGAAGGAGAAAATCAAAGAATAATTGTTAATGCAAACATAGTTTTCAAGGAAATAGTTAAATAAATAAAAACAATGGAGTACACATCTACAATCATGGAAAATACTGCTTTATGAAAAGCAGAAGTAAACAAATTGAAAAGCAAAATGTTCAACAAACCCCGGGCAAGAAAAATTGAGTGAAATTCCTTTCTATTATTGATCCATTATTAAAAGCAAAACTGGAGCCCTTTCTTCCTTTATTCCGAAAAAAGTATCCATTTTTTAACCGTAGCCCTCGTTATCTTCGCCATGCAGTCGCCACCAAAGACGACTACCAAAAAGTTGCAGAAAGAGAAAAAGAATACCCTAGAAACCAGATAATTTACGCCAAATAAAAAAGAGCTTTTCTTCCAACATTTTCTAAAATCGATTGAGCAATCGGATAAACATCAACATTACAACACGAAGAAACCTTCAAACCACGGAAAACGAATCCAAATCGAAATCAAGAACAAGTAAAAGGGCTTTACATAAACAAACACAAATTACAAGCAAAGATTTGATTATATTCCCATAAATCAAAGACTGAAGTCGGAATCAATCATTATAAACATCATCAATAGAAAAAAAAAAAAAAAAAAAAT
>NW_019268530.1:1996849-2032901 GCF_002738365.1 Cucurbita moschata
AAAAAAAAAAAAAAAAAAAAAAAAAAAAAAAAAAAAAAAAAAAAAACATCACATCTCGAAGAGAGAGACAGAACGTACCAATAAATACAAATATTAAAATCCGGCGCAGCCGTTAACACCGAGAAATCCTTTACTTCGTACCTTCTTCAACCAAACCCTAATATCCAAACGAAATCGAAATCAGGAAAAAAAAAATCCAAAAAACCAGAATTACACAGAGAATGAACAAAATAAATGGTAAGCCAAAAGAGATCACAAACAAATCAAACGCAAACAACAATCTTACCGATGAAAAGAATTAGCGGCGGAGAACAAAACCGGAAGAATCCCTAAAATAAACTTGCAAGCAAGGGCTGAGAGAGAAAGGAAACAAAATTCGATAGAGAGAGAGAGAGAGAAACGATGAGAATTCAAGGGGCCGCAAACCGTTTGCGTTTCTGTGAGGTCTTCAATAGCGAAGAGGAACTTATATAGCAGACCATCGCGGAAAAACCACGCGGTTTGAGATTTATTACGGTTTTGCCCTATTTTCTCTCATCCCTTAATTCCATAATCTTAGGTATGTGAAATGACAGCGCAGCCCTTTTCTCTGGATTTAAAAAATGAATTATTAAATAAATATTATAAAGATAATACAAATATTGTTGTTATAATTTGACTTGAAAAATTAAACATAAAATGAGTTTCAAAATAAAAGAAAGAAAAAGGGATTTTTAAGGAAAAAAACAGAAAATAATGAGAGGGATAGGGAAAAAGATTTACAGCCTGGATTTGCAGATAATTGGCTAAATGTAATAAAAATAATAAAAATAATAAAAATAATAACTTTATGGCAACTTGCAAGCCAAGAGTATTGTCTTGACAAACCCAATAAATTTGAGCCGCTTAATTAATCAAATATCTTTTAAAGATAAAGAAAAAAAATTGTTATTTAGAGTATTTTTAAATAAAAAAGTTATTGAATTATTTTAAATTTTAAATATTTATTATAATATATTAAATTGTTCTAAATTAATATATTAGATACAAAATTGAAAATTAAATAAATTTTATAGATTTAATTTAAAGAAAATAAATATCAAATTAAAAAACTAACTTATTTTTTAATTTGAGATTCAAATTGGAAAAATACAATGCATTTGTTTTACTCTAAATAATAATAATAATAAATAATAAGTTTTATTCTCTATAAACGTAGGTGGCTTAATGTCAAACCCGGAAGGAATTCTTATCACGTGATTCCAACTCTATCGCGATGCATTTTTTTTAATATACTTTCTCACGTGCGACTCAACACGCTCAACTGCCTAATAGGGTTATTTTCGACTTTACACATGCCAAATAGATTGGAGATCAAGTAACGGAACTATCCATGCGTTTATTTATTTAATATATTTTTTCTTACTCTTTATTATTATAATCTTTTTTCAATTTCCTCTCATTTCATTTATATATTATAAACTTAGTCTTTAAATTATTAAAATTCGTGTCTAATAAATATTAAATTTTTAAAAGAATTTCAATAATCGTTGATTATTTCAACTTATTTCGTACATTTTATTATTTTTATTTGGCCCTAATAATTAAAATGGTTGGATGATAAACTCACCCACCATAATAACGCAACGAATATAATAAAATTTCCATAAAATTTTATTAATTTCTGACATTATTGGAATTGCTTCTATTTTAAAATAGGAAATAATATTATTAAAAAGCTGCAATAATTATTTTGTCGTTTTCTAGTTTTTAGACCATTTTCCAAAATGGAACGCCATAATTAAAAAACTATTAACAAACTTTAACGATACTTTTAAAATATTTAATAATTTTATTATCTAAAGTAAAAGAAATTTAAAAATATTAAATATGTTAAATAAATAAATAAATAATACTAAAGTAATGGGATATAAGGGCATTGGTCCACGTGTACAGAATCAGTTGAATACAAGGCTGAGGAGGAGCCACGTCTGATGGGCCCCACCGTTTGTTTTACCTTTCGCCATCGTGTCCATAACTGACCAATCAGAAGCTAGAAAACTAAACACAGCTAGCAATTTTCAGCCGTTAATTTATTCTTTTTTCAGTGCCGAATTTAACCCTAATTTTTAGTCCTGGTCTGCTCGTATGAGTAGGGAGTTAATCGTAATTTACCCAGCTCTTTCTCACAAGTCCACATCTGCATAGTACTCCTCACCTGCCTTATCCCTGCCATAGGAATCTTTTATTATTCATATTCCTTTATCTTATATCTCCACCTTGTTTTTTAATTTAAGGAATTCCCTTTATAATGTGTGAAAGATAGAGGAGATGATAATTAATCTATATTTAAGAGTTCGGAATGGTAGGATCATAAGAAGAAGACGGTATATTTCTTGTTGGGATTATTTACAAATCCGCTTGATTCTTTGGTCGACAATCATGGATCATGTATCTCTCACTTTGACCCTAGCTTACTTTGTTATTTCCTTATGCTCGGTAAGTGAGTCAATGTTTTGCCTCTGACTCTTACCCTACCTCTTATCTCGAACATTCAATTTTTTACCATTGTGATGTTAAAAACTTTAACTATAGATAAGGATGAAAATTCAAAATTCTAACGTTTTGATCAATAATATATACATCCCAAGCCCACCGCTAGTAAATATCATCCTATTTGTACTTCCACTCAATGTTTTTAAAATACGTTTACTTGGGAGAGATTTCTACCCCCTTATAAATAATGTTTCGTTCTCCTCCCCAACAGATATGAGATTTCATAATCCACCCCCCTTTGGGGCCTGACGTCCTTACTGACACTCGTCTCCTTCTCCAATCGATGTGGGACCCCCCCTCTAGGGCCCAATGTCCTTGTTGGCACGTCGCCCGATATCTAGCTCTGATATCATTTATAACAGCCTATGCCCACCGCGGGAAGATATTGTATTCTTTAGATTTCCTCTCAAGATTTTTAAAACACATCTGTTAAGAAAAGGTACCCCTTTATAAAAAAATGTTTTGTTCTCCTCACTAACCGATATGGAATCACATATATATGCTCCAAACATTTACCATAGTGTAATGAATGAACAGTATTTTTTAAAGTAATAAAAAGATGCCAAATAAAATTAAAAAAAAAAAAGAAAAGTAGAGAGAGAGAGAGAGAGAGAGTCAAAACGTCAGTGTCGAGCATCGACTAATATGGCAATGGAAGAACTAAAGTTGAAAACGGCAACAGAAAATCAGAAAGGAGGGTCGTTTTAGAGTCCACTTTATTTAGCAGTGTTAGGTTCTGATTGGTGGGCGATTGGTTACGGGTCCACAATGTCACGTGTTTGTGATCGTATTCTAGTCAAGAACTCCATTTTTCCACGGTGTGCGTGAAATTAAACCTGAATCCAAACATGACCTACTTTCCTTCTAGTCAAATCCTGTCGTATTTGCGCTGTCTGCCCATACCGATTCGGTCTGTCGGTCTGGTAGTCATGTTTGAACAACATTAATTTTCTTTTTACAAAAATGTTTACCTAATTCTATTTTCAATATTTCATATATATATATATATATAATAATTAAAAAAAATAAAATAAAATAAACATCAACAGTATTATAGCTTAAGTAAGGAGATGTTCCTTTGCCCTGCGAGGCCGATGCCCACCCTAATTGAGAATTGGGAGAGGGAGTAGAGCCAAGAACGGGATTCTATTCTCTGTCTTCTACAAGGTCAAAACAATAGATTTTGAGGTTAATTATGTTGGTAATGCATTATAATATATGTTTGTTTGTAAACCTTGTATTAGGTTTTTTTATACATTTTTCTAAAAAATAAAAATGATATTGTAAAATGGAAATTGTCCATCTCTGCCTTGTCTCATATCGGTAAAAATAAATAAGAAATTTAAAAAGAATGAAAATTAAGGTAGAGATAGGGATAGAAAAAGTTTTCTCGTCCTCGTCCGTGGATATCTCTATTTAAGTTTAAACTTTCATATTTAATAATGTTTACATTTTTAACAGTATATAAAACAATGTTTAGTAATTATTTTATTTTAAAAGAAAGTTTATTTACTATTTTCAAAACTTATCTCGCAATCTATTTCAATAAACATTATTAAACAATTAATTAAATGTTTTAACTTTTATACGTTAGAGAGAATTATAAACAAAATAAAACAAATATAAAAATTTGTGGAAAAGAAGGTTTTTAAATTTTTCTTGGAAATGTAAATGAGATTTAAACCTTCCAAATAAATATATATATTTTTAACTGGTTGCTACAAACATTTTATACTATTTATATCTGTTAAAAGTTTTTGGAAAAAAATTATGGGCAGAATTACAATTGAAAATAGTAAAAAGAAAAGTTATAATAAATTTAAATAAAATAAAAGTAAATTTGCATTATAAAGCCAGGAATTATTTCACAGTACTATCATAAAACAACCATATTTTAATAAATAAATAAAAAGTTGCAATAAAAAGGAATTTATTTGCGGAATAAACTTGCAAGCATTTTTAAAATTAAAGTTGAACTTGCCTTTCTTTTAAAAAGTAAGTTGAAAAACGACACAGAGTTGACACGAATTTAAATTTAAAAAATAAATTAATTAAGATACTAATATCTTTTCCAGACAAAAAACATAACTATCATTTTCTAAATTAAAACTTAAATCTTATCCCAATATAAATTCTTGAATTAAATAATTAATAAACAAAAAGTTGTCATATGGTTGATGATCCTACCCTACGTTGTCAAACTAATGTTTAAATTAACGCAATAATAAAGAGCTGTATGAATATATGTTTTTTTTCTTTATAAAAGCAATTGAAGGTGGGGTTGAATCTAAGTTTTAATACGAGCATGACGAACAAAACTATAAGCAAAAGCAATTAAGCAATTCAACTAATTTGCAACTGTCGAATGAAAAATCATATACTCCAAGACTGGTGAAGAACTTACAAGTAATGGATGGCGCACCTGCAGCAAACCATGAAGCATTGTTCTCCCAGTCGCCAATGACTTGCCCGAGCGGTGGCAATAGCTGTGGCAGAGCTCTAATGGCAGGAATACATGGTTAGCTTGAGTTACTCCTTCATATAAATTTATCGACGAACATTTATTTTAAATTTTAAAAATAAATCACACGGACCTGGTCGATCTGGATGGCATAAGATGTATGGTGAATCGACAAGTAAATTAATACAACAAACCGTCCTTCAAAGGCACATTATGTCAATGCAACTTGAAACAAGCTCAATAGAGAGGAAGGTCTAGGAATCAGAGACAAGATGGAAAAATCAACACGGCATTACTAATGGAGATAGTGAAGCTTTGGTGGTTCAAGAACAGTTAGTCTTTGTTTGTATGTCTCTTAAACAAACTTATTATCAACCCAGGCTCCCTATCAACCAGCTAGCTGTATAATTAATCATCAGTTCCGAAGTAACGATCACCAAACTCACCCATACCGGGTATGACACGATATTCTTTGTTCAATCCAGCATCGATCTCAGAAGTGACAATTTTCAAGGATGGGAATCGTTTGCAAACACAGTGAATCCCCTCGGGGGCCTGGACTCGAAAGGAGTTATACTGATATCAGTGTTGGCAGTTGCAACCATTTTAATTAGTTTTAACCAATTTGGATGGCATAAAATAACTCACAGAGATCAAGTTGAGGAATATGATGTGCGATTCTGGAACTCCCTTCTGTATAAGTAGATCAATTGCTTGATTAGCTGAGTTGCCTGCAAAGATCACAAAAATAAAGTTTTAAACAGAACTTATTGGTTATGGATAAAAGTACAAGAGAACAAGAGTATGAGAAATCTTCTGACAGAAAATGAAAAGCAATATTCAAGAATTTATAACGAATTTGGGAATATCAGATAAGAGTTATTAGTAATATCTTGATTTAAATACTATTTTGATCCTTGTGAAGATTTTGATTCATTTCAGTCTTTGTACCTTTAAAACGCTCATTTTGATCCTATATTTTCAATTTCATCACTGCTTTTTACCGGAATATATGGCCAGACCGAAATGCTCGCATCTTCTCATATAAGCAACAAGCATCATTTCTTTTATAGACTCTACTTTGCCTTTGCTTTAAGCTTTAATCTGGAATCATTTATCCCCCCTGTTTGTAACTACATTCTACCGACTCCCTTATCTCATTGGAGGTGTTTTCTGTAATCATACACAGAGGGCATCCTTTTATAAACTATATCATCGATCGATGGAATAATTTCAGTTTAGTCCCTATACTTTTAAGATGCGGCCAATTTGGTCATTGTTTACAAAAAGCAAACATAAATTTTATACACAATGGGAATTTCTAATACAAATTTATGGGTACATTTCAAAAAATTTAGCAAGTTAAGTATCATACTATAATGAGATAAAAATGAAAATGAAAATGAGAGGACTTTCTTCTAAAAAGTACGAGAGTCAAAATAGACATTTTGAAAGTACATAAATTTAATGAACAAAAGTTGGAAGTATAGGAACCAAAATCGACGTTTAAATGTACAAAGACCAAAATGAACCAAAAGTTAAAAGTATCAAAATAATATTTAAATCTAATATAACCAATAAATAAAATAAAAAGATTATAGAGCTATCAGTATCTCGATGGCCACTTCATTAGGCTAACAAACATTGAGAATCAACATACTGATGCAACTTGGATTTTCAAAGTCGTGCTGCAATTGTCAAATCTAAATATCACCAAAGTTAACTTATTGTTGTATGACAGACTGACTAATGATGAGTAGAAGGCATTCAAACTAATAATATAGTCATAATGATATTATTACCAGTAGCGAGAACAGGATCTAGGAGTAGGACATGTCGCTCTGATATATCATTGGGTAATTTCTGGTATATCAGCTGTTTAGTTTGGACAAAAAATAGAAATTACAATGTTAATATAACCCCAAAAATGACAGAAGAAAGCACAGATCAAGCTCCAACAAACTCTATAATTCGAAAGTAACATTCTAATTTCACCTGCATCCCATTATCTCCCTCGCGGTGAATCAGAATCTTCCCAATTTTTATCCCTTTGCAACATGCTCGCAATGCATTTTCCATGCTTTCACCACTAAATCATTAGATTGCGGATAAGTGTCAACAATGAGAAGAACCTTCTTATCAAGTCTTGGCTAAACATCTCATTTATCCTCGAAGTTGGTCAAAAAATGATCACAACCACAGATGTAATCAGCAAGTTCATCTCAGACAAATTCTAGTTGCCATTATTCAGACAGCAAGTATGATATATAGTCATGTCAAACTTACCTTCGAATGATAGATACCCCACATAGTTTTTTGCAGAAATCAACCCCAGTGTATACAGATGCTAAGATCAAAAGCATGCATTCATTCTTTATCAGTATCCAGAACGCAAGCAAAAACTCACGGCAAGAGAAATGAGTTCACTGCACAAATAAGTAAGCACAAGAATCGTTACTTCCTTAACTCACCAGTTGGGGTGACCACTTGTTTTTCAGTAAATGGCAAATGGCCAAGGCCATGCTCCACAACCTGAGAATCAAAAGAACAAAATCTATGACGATGTAGAGATTGTGACTTTACTGACACAATTAAACTAGCATTTGAGCCTGTAGAAGAAAGTACCAGACGAATAAGTCTATCTGAGTAGAACACAAAATCGTGCTTTGAAATGTCCTGGTCTCGAATTAATGTATGCATACCTCTTATCTGGAACATTCAGTTACCAACATGAGATTATCGAGAGTAACATCTCAAATGAGAACAGGAACAATTATTATATCTTTAGCCACTTGTCTGAAACATTATTTGGTAAACCTCTCAACCAGTGACAAGACAAGATCAACAAGTTCATTTCTCAAGCAACAAATCACATCTCCCTAACGCATATCTTTTAACTGCTTTCTTTTTCCTAAAAAATAAGAACCTTGAGTCTACTGTTGCAGAATTCTCTGCATCTGTCTTCACATTATTTCCAGCTCAAGGCTAATAGTAACTATGTGAACAGACAACTGAAGGTAAATATTTTACCCTAGTTGGCTGGTCCTTTAAGGGAAAAAGGGGAACATAAAGTATCAATTTCAGGGAATTTCTATTAGAAAATGTAATACCTGAAATGTTGACTGAATGACAGTAACATTGGGGTATATTTTGCAAAGGTCATGCTGGCCTAATTTTGTATGGATGTGTTGCACAATCAAATCAATTGCAACATGGTTCTCACCCCCACGTGGTATGATCACATCGGCATACTTCTTTGACGGCAGAACAAAATCATCAAAAGCAGGTTTTACAAACTTTGCATACTGCAAAAATAGAACAAAGGAATTACCACCGAGTATTTGATGAGGTATGCCAATTAGATGATGCATAATGAAGTATTGTTATTCTCGCTATAAAATTCGTAAGCAAACTATAAGAATTGATCAGCCAATAAAAACAAAAGCAAGCCCTTCCAACACTTCAACTATGCCCCTTTTAGTAACAGCTCTGAACGAGAAACAAGGCTGTGATCTTATTGAATATATGACCAAGTAAGTCATTGCAATAATAATTCTGTCGGTCGGGTTAGGTTGAGGTTCTTTTTCAGCTATTCAGACATAAAACTTTATTAATGTACCATACACTCGGGGAGGGGGGGATGGCGGCATAAATTGTATCTCTTAACATGCTAATGCCACGAGATCACCATGATTGGAAGCAATGAAATGGCTCAAGATAGTAATTCCTCAACACATTGGCAACTACATCTTTCCTTTTTCATAATGCGCCAAATGATTATGGTTTAGTTATGGTAATAACCAAATATTGAGCTTGGGGAGCATTTCAAAATCCTCATGGTCTGAAGGAAATATAATTTGATGATAGTAAGCTATGGAAGACCTTGTGAATAATTCAATGCACACACCATTCAACCTTTATAATCAAAGATCCCATTAGGTTTGATCTAAATACAGGAAAGATATTGATATTTTACCTGTTCAAGGACAGAGTTAATGTCCCTGCCCCTTTCTACCGTATCGCGTCTAATTCTACGAGCAAGTCTCACATCAGGCTCTAAAACCAATGCAGTGCGAAATATTAGGTGAAGGTAGAGGTATTCAATAGAAGTAATATATAGAGGACTATTTTAAATTTTCTGATAAAAATGTAAGTACTAAAGATCAATAAGCAGACTTTAATTCAATCCAAATCTCTGACACATTTAAAGTAAGCCCAAAGAAAGCCAACAAACCAATGCTTATCCCCCCCTTGCCTTGAGAATTCACATCTCCCAATTCATCCACAGACTACAAGAAAAGTTTTTTAAAAAATGTTCTCACTAGTTCAGAATTCAGAGCTCTTCAATTATACTTTGTTCATTCCGAATACCGTGCAAGTTTTACAAAAATTCTCACACACTCAGGACACGAGTCTAAAGTCTATGATGTGGAAAGTGGTGAAATCACACGGGGTCAAAAATTGAAACAAAGAAAATAATAATAGCAAAATTGTAACCTGTGTCAACAAATATCTTCATGTTCATCAGATTGCGGACTCTTTGATCATGGAAAACCAAAATACCTTCCAAGATGATAACATTGGATGCATTTACCTGGTGCGAGTCAATAATTTATTTTCTGAAAAAATCACAGCAATGAATAGGCCCAAAACCCCCTCAAAAAAGAAAACCAAATGAACACTTGGGAAGAGATGTCACCACCTGCCGAAAGCTATCTACACAGCGTTGATGAGTTTTAAAATCATAAATTGGGACATGGTACGATTGCCCACTCTTTAGCTTCTCGATGCAATCCACAAGCTGTTCGGTGTCAAACGAATCTAGAGACAATTCAATTGAAGTAATTGAAAGCGAACAATGTTATATACAGTTGCTATTCAAAGATGATTACTAAATCCAAAAGCTTAAGCTGCTGGATTATGGCAAACATGATTCCCTTTAAAAGCAATCAAATCGTTATCCCATGCAAAGAAATATTGAGAGGTGGTTAAACAATAAACCTCCGTGCTTTCCCTTAAAATTTCCGGAAGCAAAAAACAATTTGAAATCACTAAAGTCATTACCAGGATGATCAAAGTTATACTCGTGCACACGTTCTAGTTCCTCAGCTGTCAACCCGCGGTAAAACGAGTCCTACAGCAATGCCATGGAGTTCAAGAAACTGAAGCAAAATCTAGACTAAGAATCAGATACAGCGAAAAGAAAGATAACCTGATTGACCAGCACTACCCTATGATCATGAAGTTGCTGGATGATCATGTCACACACTGTCGTCTTCCCAGATGCAGTACCTCCAGAAACACCTAACAAATTAACAATACCAACAATTAAAACGTCTTCGATCCAAACGGAAAGAATTGTAACTGTAAATGCAGGATCAACAAAATACGAAGCGCGAATATGAAAATAAATCAACTCATTCACATAAAATCCAAATCCCCTAATAAACCAATCAAGAACAGAGAGGAAAATTACCGATGACGAAGGGCTGCTTAGGAGTGTTGGCATCGGCCTGCGCAAAGGAAGAGGAAACAGGATAACGATGAGCCGGAGAGGAAGTTGAGGAAGACGGCGGAGAGGAGAGACGTCCGTCGAGCCGGAGGCCAGAGAAGTGAGGTCCAGAGGCGGCTTCCATGACGTAATCTATCGGGATGGTTTCTTCCGACATGACTACAGATCAGCGTACCAGTCGTTGGCGGGGTTATCACTCGGCCGGTAAATACGCCGGCGGATTTGGGCACAAAGATTCCCGGTACTGATATTCCACGCTTCCGTTCTGAAATGTTTTAAGCGTGAAATATCCTTCGCGGAATTAGCGTATTATGTCAAACAAAAATAAAACATTTTTTTATTCGGTTCAACAAGCATTTTTAGGCGGGATTCGAACCTACACGAAAGCAAAGCATTCTTTATTTAGAGAGCCTATATATTTAATTAATTTATGTTTAATTCCCAATTTAAATATATATATATATAAATATATATTTTTTTTTTTTTTCTTTTTGTATATTCATTAATTATTTTAATATTTAATATATTATTGTAGCGGTGGGTATAACCTATCTAATATATTAAATATTAATTTAAATAATCTAACGGCCTTTTGATACAAAGTTAACTCCTTAAACTTTTTAATTAATAAATTTTGATACGTTGACTATGTTAGACAATGGAAAGACCACAATAGTACGAGTATTTCTGGATTATAAACTCATGGTCATTCCCTAAATTAGGGAACGTGGGACTTTCATCGTCCAACACATTCCCTTTAACAAAGTATGTCTCCCCTTAATCAAGGCTCGACTCCTTTGGAGTTTTACCATCATCCAACACCTCCCCTTAATCAAGGCTCGACTTTTTTGGAGTCTTAGTCAGTATAGACTGTCTTCGAGGAAGCTCGACTCCTTTTCTTTTGGAGTCCTTTGTTCGACATTTGAGGATCCCATTAGCATGACTAAGTTTAGAGCATGGCTTTGATACCATGTTAGACGAACACAACTCTCCACAGCGGTATGATATTGTCCACTTTGAGCATAAACTCTCATGACTTTACTTTGGGCTTTCGACCCGGACGTTTTCGGGATGCCCCTAATAACCAACGAATGGAAGCCTTTACAATGTTGTGATTTTGTTTAAGTGATTGCAAGTGACAGCTTAGAAGGCAATTGAAGTTGGGTGAAGATTTTGAAACAAAGAAACATCTAATCTTCTTCACTGCTAAGGTTGTGCCCAACATTGATTATTGTTGTTACTTTGAAATGTTTCAATTTGTTTGGGTGTTATCATGTGGTCTTTAAATGCCATGTTTTCTGCATTTAACCCAAAGAAAATTGGGGTTAAAATTTCAATGTTCAAATCTAAGTACGGTTATTTTCCTAAAATATCTAGATATCTTTCGTAAAATCTCTGTTAAAACAAATATACGATGCACCCTGTTGAAAAAAGAAATATGCACGTTGTTGATATAGATAGTTGTTAGACGATGAAAGTCCCACGTCTGCTAATTTATGGAATGATTATGGGTTTATAAATAAAAAATACTCTCTCGATTAGTATGAAGCATTTTGGAGAAGCTCAAAGCAAAGCGATGAAAGCTTATGTTCAAAGTGGACAATATCATACTGTTATGGAGAGTCGTGTTCGTCTAACATAGTATCAAAGCTAACAATTGGTATCGTATCAGAGTCATGCCCTAAACTTAGTCGTACCAATAGATTGGTAAATTCTCAAATGTCGAACAAAGGACTCCAAAAAGAAAAATGAGTCAAGCCTCCTTGAGCCTCGATTAAGGGGAGGCATGCTTTATTCGAAGGGGCTAATTTAGGAAATGATCAAATGATCCTGGGTTTATAAACAAAAAATACTCCTTCTATTGGTATGAGACCTTTTGGAGAAGCCCAAAGCAATGCCATGAGAGAGCGTTTATGCTCGGACAATATCATACCATTGTGGAGAGTCGTGTTCGTCTAACAATAATAACTTTCATTTATTCGGGGAGAGAAAAAAAGAAAAAAAAAACAAAAAAGTGAATTTAATGAATAAATTCTACGACTATTCATGGATGCGAAGTGATTAAAGTTGGATTTTCTTTTTAGGAGAAATCTTAATGAAAGGCTCTTACAAAGTTTGGAAGATGGCATCCACCAAATTCACATCAATGTCCAAACAACTGCCACGTCACCATTTTTTCTTAGTGGTACACGTCAGCAACCTTATTATTTATTAAAATACAAAAATTATAATATCATACTTTATATGTAAAGCGCTTAAGGATGACCAAATGAACCTAAAATCATTATTTAAAAATTAATAAATATATTTGTCTCAACAATTAATTAATTTTAAAATAGTTTTTCTTTTTCCTTTTCTTTTTTGGGTTAAATCTGGTCAATTAGAGAATAAGACGGCGGGTACAGCATGATCGTTCACAGAGTTAGTAACCGAAATAATTTTTTTTTTTTATATATATATAATTTTAGTTTATTTTAATTTAGTCTTTTAGTTTTAAATTTTTAATTAATAAACCCTTCAAAAAAAAAAAAATCATTATCCTTTTATTCTTTGACAATTTTCTGAAAAATATATGTTTGAAAATTCTTGATTTCCTTTATGTTTTAAAATTCTTATATGTCTATTTAAAAGTTTAATATTTTGCTTTAAAATAATAATTTTAAAGTGAACAAAGTTGAGTATAATTCGATAAATATATAATTGAAATAAAAAAAAAAATATTATTATTCAGACGATTATTTATCTCTAGTTTAAAGTCTACGTATCATTAACAATATTTTTCGAAATATCTTATGCAAAACGTGGTTAGAGGTCAGACTATAGTCTCTCATGAATCCCGAGTAGAAAGACTTTGAATTTCTACCCTACCCAACTAAAAAAACTCAGAACATTCAACCTTAAAAAAGCTCAAAATACAGTTTGACAGCGTAACCGTCCAAGTCTACTATTAGTAAATATTGTCGAACTTATTATACTTTTTGGGAAGACGGGAAAGGCTGCTACATAAACAGAAAGAAGAGAGAGAAAGTAGAGAGAGAAAGGGAGAAGATCAGAGAGCGTAAGTTTTTGAAGAGGGAGAGTCAGCGATTTTCATGGTCTGTTGGATGAGCTTTTGGGCCTTTCTGCTTCTGATTTCAACTCGCATGCTTTCACTTTTCTCCATCTTATCGTAACTATCTGTGGCCTTCTTCATCTTCAACGACTTCATGATTTTTGCCTTCAAATTCACCACTAACCTCTTCATGATTTCTTCCCTTCACAAAAATGGCAGAACAAGAGAGAGAAAGGGAGAGAAGAGAGAGAAGTAGTAGACCAACAATTTGAGAATGAAATTAAAACAAAAAAATGTGAGTTTTACAAGGAAGAGAAGACACCACTCCACACTTAATAATAACATCCAAACCACACAACTTTTCTGCCCCAAATATTTAAATATTACTTTATTCCATTTACTATACACAGGCTTTTATCTTCCCTTCCACATTTTTTTTTATCTCTTTGGATTTTTTTTATTGTAAAACATAAAATATTAATTTTTATTTTGTTTTCGAGTTAATCAGTCGACCCCACCAAAAAATAGTCAACCAACAAATTGAACAACACAACCCAACTTTTATGATTTGAGTTGGATAGTCCCGATTCACCCAATTATCAATTATGGGAACACCCTAAAGCATAGCAGATGTGCTGCTCATTCCCATTCCCATGGTATTTTGAGATTTGATTGATTTTTGAATATTTTATAATTAATATTTAATTTTAAGAAATATAATTTTTAGAAATATAACCTATTATGAACCTATGACTTTTCTTTTTTTTATAATAATTCCCAACTCTTATTTTATAACTAGTCTAATCTTTTTTTTTTTTTAGTAGAGACGGAATGATTTAGAAAGCAAAGGGGAAGGAGTGGATGAAAACTCAGTTAAAGATAATATTGCAACGACGACACACTTCGAGCTTAAGAAATCTATAGAGCCACATATGAGACGATACCTAAAATTCTTATCCAGAGAACAAAATAAATATTTTTTTTAGAGAAATATTTAATAGAGAATAAAAAAAATTTCCAAAAAAAAACAAAAATACACCTATTAATCATAATAAAATATTTTAAAACTATATACTTTTCTTTATTGTTTGAAATATTTAAATGTTTTAAACATATTAAATATTATTAAAGTTTAAATTTTTGGCTTAAGTGAGTTTAAAAAAATACTCACTAAATTAAAATATTATAATTCAAACTTTAATCTAGTCAGAATCCACTTCTAAATAATTTATTTATTTATTTTTTAGAAAATAATAATAAAAATTAAATACGTCACATTCATTGTCTATAAAAATACAAAATTAGTTTTAAATGAGAAAAAGTTAATAAAAAATTATATCACGGTGTCATGTTCCTCGCAACTTGTAAAGGAGGAATTATCCTCTGCAAGAGCGTCTACATATCTATTTGGACATCAGCTGGATGGACGGCCCTTATTTTTCCTTAAATTACAATAAAAAAATGCATATTCATTCTTTTCCATATACTTTTTAATTTTTAAATTAGGTAAGATTTTAATGTTTTTTTTTGGTAACTTTATACTTTATTATCCATGAAATTTAAGTTAGTTTAATTTTGATGGAAAATTTTCAATTTTCCTTTTAGTTTATTAACTTTTAATTAAATACAATAATTATAAAGACATTTTTATTAAAATTTATGACAAACGGTAATAATCGATATAATTACCTACCAAACTTTTAATTTGAGCCGTTATTACTGTAAATTAAAAAAAAAGTGATAATTTGCGTTAATAATAATGCCGTATTAAAGAGGTATATATTTAAAAATATCAATTTAAATATGTTAATTATTATTTTAAAAGTCGATAGTTTAATTTTTATTTATTTGTACGACCAACATGTTAGAGAATTAAAAGAAATATTTATATAAATATTGTAATTTTTAAAGAAGTAACAGAGGAAATGAAAATTTGATTGAACAAACCAATTTATAATTTAAAAAATATATAATATTGTATAATTAAAGTTTTTTCTTTGAAAATTGAATTCTAAAAACTAAATTATAAGTTTTAAAATTTTAATTTAACATTTAATTTTTTGGGCCATGAATTTATCTAATTTAAAAAATTCGAGTAAATTGCAACTTCCTCTGCATCTTCCCCATCGAAACCCTAGCGCCCACAATCCGTGTTGCAAGCCGTAGCCTTCCCTATTCTCCGTCTCTCCTGCCCAATGGTTCAGCCGACAAATCCATCCAAATTGCGATGGGGGGAGCTAGATGACGATGATGGGGATCTCGATTTTCTTCTTCCTCCCAAGCAAGTTATTGGGCCGGACGAAAATGGGTTGAAGAAAACTATTGAGTATCAGTTTAACGAAGATGGAAACAAGGTCAAAATCACGACGACCTCTCGAACGCGCAAGCTTGCTAATGCTCGTCTGAGTAAACATGCCATAGAGCGCCGATCTTGGGCCAAGTTCGGCGATGCTGTTCATGAAGACGTCGGAAGTAGGCTCACTATGGTCTCGACCGAGGAGATTCTTCTCGAGCGTCCTCGTGCTCCTGGTTTGTGTTTAAATAATCTTTATTTTGGTAGTTTTTCGGAATTGCGTGCATTTGATTGGTGTTGCAACTATTTAGTTATAATTTGATTACGGTGTATGCCATTTGTTTCTATGTTGGAGCGCTTTCTTATGGTTACAGTGGTGTTTGATCTTTAGAAAACTCTGGTACTTGCTTACTGGAAATATTTAAACGTATATGGTTTGTATTTGAAACGGAGAGAATCACCTTTCGATGGTGCGAGGGGATTGATAGACTTTGCAGAACTATACATATGTTGTATGTTCTATTCGGAATTTCAGGGTTATCTTGTGAATTGAATACTTTTGATTATCAGTATTTTGTTAATAATCCTTGTTATTAAACATGAGAGATTTCTCTGTGCCATTCATTTGACTTCATAGTTATGAAATTTGCTTGCACTTCTTACGAGTAATGCTTGAATGTCTTTATACTTTTGATACAATGCTCACATTAATTCTTTATCAGCCAATTGAAGCGTATCTTCTTGCCTTGTTTCCTGCAAATGATTACAGGTAGCAAACCAGAGGAGCCAAAGGTTGCTGGGGACCCACTAGCTCAACTTGGGAAAGGTGGAGCTGTTCTTATGGTCTGCCGAACCTGTGGTAAAAAGGGTGACCACTGGACCTCAAGGTGCCCTTACAAAGACCTGGCATCACAAGCTGATGGATTGGATAAGACTGTTGCACCAGAGGCTACAACTGCCGCTCCTGGTGCAACAAAGGGAGCGTATGTACCTCCAGGTATGAGAGCAGGGGCAGAGAGGACTGGAACTGACATGAGACGTAGAAATGATGAGAACTCTGTTCGTGTGACCAACCTTTCGGAGGATACTAGAGAGCCTGACTTACTTGAGCTTTTCCGACCTTTTGGTGCTGTTAGCCGAGTTTATGTCGCTGTTGATCAAAAGACTGGCATGAGCAGAGGATTTGGTTTTGTAAACTTTGTGAACCGTGAGGATGCACAAAGAGCAATTAACAAACTCAATGGATATGGTTATGATAATCTCATCCTTAGAGTTGAGTGGGCTACTCCAAGGGCGACTTAAAGGTATGATTTCTCTCTCAAACTCTCTTGTGATTTGCATACTCTTGTAGCTGGATTTTTCTCTCCAACATTTTGTTAATGTTTTCTTTAGATTACTTGAGTCCAGAAAATGATTGAATCAGTGTTTTGCACCGGTAATTTACATGTAGTGGATTTAATTCAATGACTCTGTGAGTTTACTTATTTGACTGTTTGAAGCTGGGAGAAATAGCAATGTTTTTACGTTTTCATAGCGTGTTAACAGTACAGAAATGAAAATATGTAAATGTAAAGGGAAAACCGTTGCTATTCATTAAGCTTTATACGTTATTGGGTAATATGTTATGACATGTACATATTTTACAACCTTGAGAAGAAGCCATATGCTATGTTCCATCTTTGTTGAGCAGAGATGAGAAGCAATCCTAATTCGGTCTCAATGAATTTGTAGTTTATCTGTTTGAATTTTGAGCCACTGAAATGTCTGGCGAGAACCCAAAAGGGGGGGTGAGAGTTTGAATGGAGGTTTAGTCCAAGGTATTATAGGTGCTTTCGATAAAGAGAAAACCTCTATTGTGACGTTTATAGGTGCTTTTGGTATAGTAGAGTCTGAAATCATAAACCAAAATAACATTGCTTATTGAGTAAATTGGTGTGAGTTTAGAAGCAGCTTCTAAATTCATTTCTTAAATTACAGCTTCTAAGGTGATAGTTAATATTTCTCTTAGGGTGAAAAGAGGAGTAAGAAAGTGAACTGATATAGGAAACTAATTCTTCTAAGTAGTGGAAAGGTACATATTACACTCTGCTTGCCTGTTGATGGTTGAGCTAGTTTGTAGTCTATGGCTTGACTAAGAAATTAACAGGAGAATGGCTCAATTAAGGGAGAAGCCATTAGAGCTGTCATTCAAGAGTCTCTATGGAATTATTACCTGAACCTCCCCTAAAGCCGTAGTGAGCATAGTGTCACAATCTGTAATACGATTGTGCCCAGGGGAGTGTCACAACCGTACTATGAAGAGAGTAGGTTGTGACCCTTACATCATGGCACTCGTCTAGGCTCTCGCTGGGCTGGATGGGCGCCACTTAAGGGTCTTGGCCTCAATGTGTGTATCCTTTGGAATCACACAAACTGGTGCACCCCTCGGGGTGGGGCTCGCAAGCCCAACCGCAACACATAGCACCCTCAAAATCTCAAAATTTAGTAAATGGATCAAACCGAAGTAGCAAAGTGTAGTTCTACATAGTATCTTGTATTGTCAAGGATTATTATGGTGGTTGTAGATTTGAAGTTAGTGCTATAGGTTCAAACCTAACATAATGCAATGATGATTATCAGGAATAATTGAAGAGATTACAAAATATGACAGCCTTTTAGTTTGATTATCAAACTATTCCCGGTTCTATGAATGCAGTCTTTTTCAAATAATTGCAGTTTGGTGATGGTCTTTGGATTGATCACTCGTTTTTTGGTTCGATTATGACATACAATACTCAAACTTTATGTTATATCAATTCATCACTACAAGAATGTTTGTTGTTTAGTCATATTAAAAGCCTTCCTTTTGCCAAAGATAAGATTCATGAATTATAGGCTCACAAGTGTGATAGTTTGAAGATTGCAATGTTAGAAAGTAGATGCTAGTTTGGTAAATGTTTCATCCAGTCAATGCTAACAGAAAGGAAGAAAGAATATTTGATTGCATGCCGGTGCGTGGGTATCTTCCTACACGACACTATTAAATTTTGACAGCAACGAGAGAGTAAAAAAAGTTTGAATTGCTCATTTTCACCTCTCCAAGTCGGAAAAAAAAATTTAATGGTGGTGTGTAGGAAGATAGCTCTACATCGGTGTGTAGCTCAGTATTGATCTCCCAAATTTGTTGCTTCATTGATTTGAGTTGCTGGACACTTCTTTAAGGTATCTTCGAATTTCCTTGGCAAGAATTCCATCTTTATGAAAGTAAAAGCATCAAAGTTAGTTTGGGAAAAAGAAAAAAAAAACAATAATATTTTTGATGCATAATCTTTCTAAAAAGATGAGAAAAACAATCTTCGAAGACAAATTTAAACAAATTGTAGTCGGTTAAGGCATTTGATGCTTTAATGATTCACAAGAAATGTTGGATGAAGTGATTCTTAGATAGAGATGTCGTTATGGGGAGTCGTCCTGAACAAGGAAAAGATTCCCCTGCTTAGATGGGGAATGGCGGGGATTGTGAAACATTTTCTTTTTGGGTTAGATAAATGGGGTTAGGAACACGATTATATTTTTTCTTGCTTTGGTTAACATAAATATAGTTTTACCATAAAATAATATTAGTTAATTTTGAAACTCTATTAGGGATATTTAAACTAATCAAAAATAATAATAATAAATGAGGAAAAATTAATTATACAAAATTAAAAAATATCATAAATTAATTTTTAGTTAAAAAAACAAAAACAAAGAGTTCAGTCTGAAATTGAAATTGAAATTGACAATATCGAGAAAAAGAAAAAAAACTCATATTTTATTATTAGTTTCTTTATTTACAATTTATTAATCTATAAGTATCACTATTTACATTAGATAGGTAACAACCTTTCGTAGCAGTAAATTACAAAAATCACGTGCCTAAACTTTTTGTTGTCGAATACACATTAATTAAATATCAAAATATTCCCAAGATGCTTAACATTAAAAAAAAATATAATAATAAATAAAAAAGTTCCGGTGGAAAATCATGTTCACATCAACCCATCACCGACACCTCCAAACCTGTTTTTCACTTTTTCTTTATTTATCAAAAACAATTTTATTAATTTATTAAAATAACTTAATTTGACCCAAACTTCAAAATTAAATTAACAAAAAATTATTTCTCATCCCAATGTTTTTTTAGCTAAACAATTAAGACTAATTTTTTTTAATTTAATTTATATTTCTAGTGTTTAAATATAAATTAAAAAAAAAAAAGTGTCCCGTCAATAATTTAAATAGTTATATGAAAAATGTTCATTGGCCTACCAAGTTGGACTAATGTGGCCCTTGCCTTTTGGTACTACTCTTCCTATCCACTCTCTATATTAAAAAAAAAAAAAATACATTTAATCTCTCTCCTAGCAAATTATTATACCATAATTATCCCTTTAATAATCATTAATTTTTTTTAAAAAAAATATTATCTATTTTAAATATTAATTAACCATAATTTCATATTTTTAGAATTTTAACCTATTTTCTAATTCTCTCTCTTATTTAATCCATGGACAAATGTGTGTTGTATGATATGACATTATTTGCTATAATAATTAATAATATCATTTTAATCTTTTAATCTTTAATTATTAGTCACTTTTTTGTTTCTCTCTCTCTCTTTATTTATATATATTTAACCATTTTCTTTGTTGTTTCTCCTGTTTCTCTCTCCAACGATGCTTCAAGTCCAAGCTCCTACCGACCTCCGCCCCGGCAAAAATGGGCAATACAGAACCCTAATGGCGATTTTGGGCGGAGCCCTAGCGCTGTTGATCCTAATCACTATCCCCCTCACTTTCCCTCTCCTCAATTACTCCCTCCTCCTCCTCAAGGCCTCTCTCGAATCCCCCACCTCCGCCGCCTCCTCTGCCTTCCGCCCTCAAATCTTCGCCTCCGGCAACCTTTCCATTTTCTCCGCCCTCCCTTGCGATCTCGCCGTCGGCGAATGGATCCCCAATTCCAACCCTAACGCCGCTCCGCCTTACACCAATGATACCTGCTGGGCCATCCACGAGCACCTTAACTGCCTCAAGTACGGCCGCCCCGACCGCGGATTCCTCCAGTGGCGGTGGCGGCCTGACGGGTGCGAGCTGCCTGCGTTTAATCCGGCGCAGTTTCTGGAGCTTATGAGACATAAGGCGTTCGCGTTTGTGGGGGATAATATTGCCAGGAATCACGTTCAATCGCTCATCTGCCTCTTGTCTAAGGTAAATTTCGTTGGAAAAGTTCTTTTTCCCCCTATTATTTTTTATTTTTATTTAAATTATAAATACTTTATATTATACATCCATTTTAATGAAATGTTGGGTAAATCGATGTGTCGGTCACGAATTTTATATTTTAGAGACCATATTTAATTTAAATAATTACACTTTTTTTCCAATTTTAGACACGAGATAATAATTTTGATGTGATTTTCTTCCCTTTTTGAAAATTGTGAATTATTTGGTATACATTTTCTTTGATTGAATTTTTACTTTTTTGGAAAATGGTGTTGAAATTTGACTAATTTTTATAAACAATAATGGGTTTTTAAAAAAAAAAAAAAAATTATTTCTCAATTTTTTTCCAAATATTAATGGTAGTTATTTATAAATATTTAAAACGAGTACCATATGGAATATTTTGTTTTAATAACTTGGAGTGTGCCATAAGTCACATAAGATTTTGGAATATTTATATATATATATATATATATATATATTAATTATTTTAATTTTTGTAAAAAAAAAGTAAACTTAAAAAATATTTAATAAGTTTTTTAATTTTAATTTTATGTTTAATAGATTTTTAAAATTTTAATTATTTAACACATATCTAAACAATTTATTACTCATTTTCTACCCACAAACAAGCCATGTGACATTGATCTAAATAATGTATTTAATATTATGAGAATCTTTACAGAGAACAATGACAGTGATTCCATCAAATTTCTCGATATAATTTTTTTTTTAATTTTCTTTATTGAGTACTTTTGAGAATGACGTGGTAGGAATTCAAATCATTGACTTCTTAATCGAGTTAGATCGTGGAGACTAATATCTTTTTTATTAGGCAGCGATAATTATGAGCAATAGAACAATGTTGTTTCTTGATTTTTCAGGTGGAGTATCCAATTGATGTTTCACCTAGCAGAGATGAGCACTTCAAGAAATGGAAATACATGTCCTACAACTTCACTATGGCCTTTTTATGGACAACCCATCTCGTCAAATCACAAGAATCATCGACTAAAGGCGTGTTCGATCTGTATTTGGATGAGTTTGATGAAGCATGGACTTCCCAAATACCTGGCTTTGATTACGTGATGATCTCGTCCGGCCAATGGTTTCTTCACCCGCTGTATTTCCACGAGAACGGCCGAGTCATCGGCTGCCACGACTGCTTCCTCGACAATGTCACCGAGCTGGGAATCTACCATGGCTATAGAAAGGCCTTCAGAACAGCTTTCAAAGCCATTCTCACCTCAGAGAGCTTCAAGGGCATCACTTACTTGAGGACATTTGCACCAGCACACTTTGAGAATGGGCCGTGGAATCAAGGAGGGAACTGTTTGAGAACAGAGCCATTCAAGAGTAAAGATTCCGCATTGGAAGGTATGAACTTGGAGCTTTACATGACTCAAATGGAGGAGTTTAGGAGAGCTGAGAGAGAAGGGAGAAAGAAAGGGATTAAGTTCAGGTTGCTTGATACAACGCAACCCATGTGGCTTAGACCAGATGGACACCCGAGTCAATATGGGCATTGGCCTCAGGGGAATGACAGCTCGTTGCTTAATGATTGTGTTCATTGGTGCCTGCCTGGTCCTATTGACATTTGGAGTGATTTCTTGCTTCACATGGTGAAGTTGGAAGGCATCAGATCAGCTCAAGAGAGAGCTCTGTTGGCTCATCAAACAGAATTGAATCAAAGATGAACTTGGATTTCTTGCTTGTTTTGGTTTTGATTCTTTAATCATTATTTGTTTTCTTCTCAAAATCCATTGCTGTTCATCTGTATTACTACTCCACCTATAAAATGAAAGAATGAATGACAATAAAACAGTCTATAGAAGTTTGTATCAGATGCATGTTCAGTTGGTTTGTCTGGGAGATTTCAAGTTTATTCGATACCAGTAGGAAATGAACATAGCTAGATATCAAGTTTCTGTTCATCTAATGAATCACAATGTACAGATTTGATCTGATGAATAGTCGGTGAGGAATCTCGGTGTGGTTGTTCAGAATGAAATTTTGATGAAAACCAGGATGTGCGGACCTTAAGATGTAGAGCACCATGAGTAGCATTCTAATCCGACATGCTTATTCCAAGTGGGTTTCGAGCAATGTTAGTCTCAGAGCTGCTAAAACGGTCCAAGCTCACCGCTAGTAGACATTGTCCGCTTTAGCCCATTACGTATCGCTGTAAGCCTCACAGTTTTAAACGTGTCTGTGAGGGAGAGGTTTCCACACCTTTATAAGGAATGATTCGATCTCCTCTCCAACCGACGTGGGATCTCACAATCCACCCTCCTTTGGGGTCTAGCGTCCTCATTGGCACACCGCCCGATGTTTTGACTCTGATACTATTTGTAATAGCCCAAACCCACCATTGGCGGATATTGTCCGCTTTGGCCCGTTACGTATCGCTGTCAGTCTCACGGTTTTAAAACGTGTCTATTAAGGAGAGGTATCCACACCCTTATAAGAAATGCTTCATTCTCATTTCCGACAGATGTGGGATCTTCGCACCCTTATAAAGAACGTTTCTTCCTCCTCTCCAACTGATTGAGATCTCACAACTACTCTTCAAATTTGATGATGCATTTAAAAATATAGAAAATGAGAAATTGAATTAAAAGAAAAAAATTAAAATGGGAATATGTAATTATTATGTTTAATCTTATTTAAAAAAAAAATAGTAATGGATGTATTTGATTTGGATAATGTGACGTAATGAATAAGCGATTAACCGCTAATACAGAAGTTAGCAGCAAACAGATCTATAAAACGATGTCGTATAAATTGCAGCATTCGATGAAATAAAGAACAAGAAGCATCGGCGGTGAGGTGGTGATCAGTATCAACGTCAAAGGGTGAAGAAACCAGTCCTCCTCCGTCTTCTCCTTGCAGTTACACACACAGAAAAATGGGGGAAATCAGCGAAGAAACTCAGAGGCTTAAGCGAATTGCGGCGGCGACTTACGACTACGACAACGACCCCCGATGGGCCGATTACTGGTCCAACATTCTCATTCCTCCCAACTTGGTTTCTCGCTCCGACGTCACCGATCACTTCAAACGAAAATTCTACCAGCGCTACATCGTCGGTTCTTTCTCTGATCTGTAGTTTGATCGTTAATGTTTGTGAAATGATAGAGTTAATTCGTTGATTTTTGTTTCTTGTTGGACACCCTTTCTTGGGTTATCTCGAATTTTGTGGTTTGCATTGTCGGGTTTTGTTAATTGTTTGTTTTTGTAAATGTGTATGGTTCTTGTTTTTCTTGTCTGATAGGTATTTCTTGTGCCCAGTTAGTTCTTGAGTTGTGGATTTATTGCGTGATTGTTCTGTAATCTCATTTATCAATCTGTTGATATTCTGAAACTTGCCTTTTCTGGTATGTACTTTGATGTCTTCAGGATTCTTGTTGTTTGATTGGATTTGTTTTCTTGATTGAACAATGTATCTTTAAGCTTTTATCCAGCTTAAACCCTGTTGGGCTTATCTGTTTTCCTGGGTAGTTCGTCATTTTCATACATAAAGGGAATAAGTACACTCCTGTATGTTCATCTGAGGGCCTGTAACGTATCAAGATACTGTTCTTTATGCCTGAGCGATCAGTTAAGCTTCTATTTGATTCTTGGATTAATCATGTTTTGTTGAATGGCTCATTTATATGTCTATTATCATACCATTTGTTGTAAACATTGGATGAAAAGGCTGATGCCGAAGTTTTTATCATACCATTTGGAGTTTGCTTTAAGTACTGTTATTCAAATATGCAGGATCCTGATCTTGTAGTTGAGACAATGTCTTCCGGCAGTTCATCATTTCAGCCAGGGAGGCAGTCAGCACCTTCACCTCCTACAAATGATCAAACTCAGTCACAGAGCTCCGGTATGGGATTTATCATTAAGAAAGTTGCTTTCCAGAGCGGACTTGCATTGTAGATTACCATGTTTGTTACGCGATTTACTAATTGGGTTTCGTTTACACAATGTAGGGTCAACTACAAGAAATCCAGGAACATCGGCAACTACAGGTTCAAATTGGATGTATTTACGCTGGGATCGACATAGGGTTCTTTTTTTGGTCAATGCTTGGGTAAAGTGAAATTCTTCAGCCATCCTAATATTTAGAAGTGTGTCAAGTAGACCTCTTAAGAATTAGACTTTATTTGCAGAATCAAGTCGGGTTTACTGAACCTTACGGGTTGCCATTCGTTATTTCCTGTAGGTGTTTCTCTTGTCATCGTTGGCAGTGATGCCAATGGTTCCCAGAAACATTTCACATAGGGCGTATCAGATTTCTCTTATGGGCACTGCATGCTCCTCTCTATTCACCTTGTTCATTACTTGTGGGGTAAGTTTTTTGGTCAAGTAACTATTGCCTTCTAGTATACCTCAAGGTTTGTCTGACCTGTTTTATCTAGCAGATACCCAGGTCGTTCGATATGCAGGCTTTGGAAGTTTACTTCCGACCTGTCGTTGCAACAAAAGCTCTCGTCTACCTTATTTACTCCATTACCTTTGTAGCTTCAAATCTTTTCCTTAAACGTATAGCTGCTTTGCCTTTTACCCTTGTCTAACTTTATGCAGTTTTTGCTCAGTTATGCATGGTATAACGGTTTCTCCTTCGTTACAGTTGCTTTAATTCCGATTATATGCGTAGCTGTTGAGCAGATTTCCAAGTACGTTCGGCATAATTTCCCCCGATCTGCCTTCTACAGGTAAAGTGGCAAGGTTTCTCTCAAGTTAAATTGTTCACTTGTACAAGCTAAAGAGATTGGCTTAATCTGAGTATATGAACACAAAATAACTCATTTTGTTCTTAGTTTTCTCTATATAACTGAGCTGTGCTTGAACTTTCTTCACTTAATGATTACCATATATTTAGATTTGAATTTCACTTTCTGTGTGGATTGGAGCACTCATTGATCTGTTTGGTTGCTTAGGAAATGCTTGGAGCGGCCTTGTGCTTGGGTGGAATCAAATACAATCACACTTTGTCTTCTGTCTTCAAATGTTGAGATTGCACTGGGTTTCCTTCTGATCATCTCCTTATTCACGTCAGTTCCTCGTCGTCGTCTTTTTCGTTTTCCATCATTAACAATCATTTCATTCTGTAAATCCATCGCCTCGGTTTCTCTATGCAGATGGCAGCGAAACTTCGTGCAAACATTCATGTACTGGCAGGTTGGTTCCTTCTGTCTCTCGTTTGGCTTGCACGAAACAGCAGCGTGGCTAACTCGAGCACACCCATTTCAGAGTACTAACTTCCTTGAAACTGTGTGGTTTGCAGCTACTGAAGCTGATGTACCACTTCCCCTTGACTGCTGGGTATCATCAGAGTGCGTGGGCTAAGATTGGGAGAAAAGTTAATCCATTTGTGAGCAGATTTCTCCCATTTTTGAAGCCTTTACTCTCTGCAGCTCAAAGATGGTGGCTCAGGTAGAGAAACCAAGAATAAGAAAGTGGTTTCTGTTAGTTTGCATTTAGTTTACTGAATATATTCATTGTTTCTTAGAAGATAGTCACATATTCATGACAGAAGCTGCCCTCATGAACGAACCCTGTTGATTTGGGGTTTTTGTATGCATATTATGAAGCAGGGCAGGACTACTTGTTATGAATTATGATATTACTTTAGCAACTGAGATTTGTGATGATAATATGATATATATATACAACCTTTCAAGAATTAGACTATATATCAAATATTCAATTAACAAAGCTATAATATTCAATTCAAGTGATATTAATTCTATGGTTGCAGTGATACCAACCATTGGTTATTGAATGGTGTTGGGCTCGCCATTTCTGTATGTCATAGACATCAATATCATATTCTAAATATTTTCTCTCCACAATTTCACATTCAATTTTTTAAATAAAAAAAAGGTATTTTTAAAAGAAAACAAAACGTCAAGCTCAATCCATGGGTCGGGTTTGGTTGGATTGAGTAAATTTTTAGGATCGACCCAATATTTTTTATCAACCATTTATTTTCAAGTTGGGTTGGACAAATTTTTTTCGGCATAACTCGCACGTTCGCAAGAATGAAACTCAAAGGAATTGACAGGGGCCCGCACAAGCGGTGGAGCATGTGGTGGTTTAATTTGATGCAAAGCGAAGAACCTTACCAGGGCTTGATATGCCGCGAATCCTCTTGAAAGAGGGGGTGCCTTTGGGAATGCGTACAGGGGGTGCATGGTTGTCGTTAGCTCGTGCCGTAAGGTGTTGGGTTAAGTCCTACAACGAGTGCAACCCTCGTGTTTAGTTGTCAACCGTTGAGGTTGGAACCTTGAGCAGATTGCCGGTGATAAGTCGGAGGAAGGTGAGGATGACGTCAAGTCATCATGCCCCTTATGCCCTGGGCGACACGTGCTACAATGGCCGAGACAAAGGGTCGTGATCCCGCGAGGGTGAGCTAACTCCAAAAACTCGAAAAGTTGTCTAGTGAACTTGAAATTTGAACTAATCCTGGATTGGGTGGAATGTTTTTTTTTTAAATTTCTTTATAATTTTAAAAACGTTTTCAAAATTTTTTAAACCAAAAACTAATATCACTAGACAGATCGTTATTCGGTATGCCACGTAAGCACCACGCGGCAATCTGACTGTAATTTTGAAGCTTTGATTTGTTTTATTATTTAAATTCGTTACGCAAAAACACATCACCAATTTGCAAATACAAAATGGAACCTGACAGCTTTCGAATGTGCCATTCAAGCAAAAATCCAAGGTGGATCAGACCACTGATCTTGAAAAAAACGCGTTCATTTTTCAATTCTGAATCTCAAAATCGGCTTCGATCCCTTCGCTTCTCATCTCCTACGGCCGTCCATGGCGGCTACGGCTGACCGGCTCCGCCCTGTCGTGACGTTTGCCGGCCAGGGGATTCGGTTTGATCAGGATTCGGCGGAGACTCCCCCTCTGCTCTCTAGGATGTTGTCTTATCCGATTGGGATTATTCACCACCAGTTGAGCCGCCGTCTCGGTGCCGGGAAGCCACAACCACCGCGGCGTCAGCAGTCTTTTAGTCGAGATTTTGGTCATGCTGCTGCGGAGACCGTTCTTGTTACTCGGTTGAGCTTCACTCTCCTTCGATCTCTTGGGTAATGTGGAAATGGATTCTCTCTGCCTCTCTCTTAACACTTGTACGCATTGCGAACTCATGCACATATGCCGATTATTTGGATTTCGAAAACCTGAATGTGAATTCGCAGCTGGTTTTGAAGTCCTACAAAGATGTCAATTCTTATTTCTATTCCTGTTTTATTTACTCTTTGTTCCCTGAGGAAAGGAAATGGAAAGGATCTGTAGTTCGTAGCTTGAAATTTTACGCCGTCTGCTCTGAGGGAATACTTTAATCATGAAATCCCTTATTTTATTAATTTCGTTTGTTCGAACTTGAGAATCTGCAAAAATTTTAATTAATCATGGAATCTCTACATCATATTAGTTTTGCTCTTTCAGTGAGCTCTTCCTCTCGCTATATCATGATCCCTTCTTTTCATTCAGGGTAGGGTACCGGTGGATCGTAAGGTTAACTGCACTTGCAGTGTATGCCATTCTTCTTATGCCCGGTTTTCTTCAAGGTATTTGTTGCATAGCTTATTCGCTTTGAACATTTCTTCTTTTTCCTGTAAATGATTCTTGGGATTTTGTTGTCCCTGGAAGAAATAGTAAAATTAAATTTGGGGTGGAGTTTTTATTGCACAAGTTGCAAATTAAAGCACTCTTTGAAGCCTCTGCTCAAATTAGTCTTGCTTTCCTCCCGAGCCTCTTGAAATTCTTTAGAGGCCGTGCCTTCCTCGCTAACTTCTTAATAACACTCTTCTGGGCTATCATTTTTGTACTTTGAGTAAACTCACTCGAACAATGGTCATGTTTTATAATACTTAGCCTAATGAAGCTTTTACTGTATGAATACTCTAGTTAGGGACCTCTAAGCAAGGGGGTCTAGGTTTACATTGTTTAAATTTTCTGTAAAGTAGCATTTTGTGTACTTCTGTCCATGGATATGCGAGCACACAATCTGTAATATTTGCCTTCATTTTCAACATTTTCAAGACATTCTGAAATAAGGAATTATTGTGCCCTCGTATTGGTGTTGCCATCTCAATTTACTGAAATTTTGATCAAAATATTATTGTTGGAAAAGTTCCCGCATGAATGCTTGTACTGGATAAATGGGCGTATCTGATTTCCTTTCATTTACAACAGTTATGTATGATTATTTCTTCTCAAGTCAGATTCGGAGGAATATTATTTATGGAAATCAACCAAGAAATTGGTAGGTGTTCTCTTTGGACAGGTAATTGTTATGTTTGTTTTTTCACTCTGACCCTTATCTAAACCATTTTTCTTCTTCTTTTGAGTAATGTTTCAGCTTGGATTTGTATTTACCTACAAATACTGATGAAAAAAAGCCAGTTGTGATATTTGTTAGTGGCGGAGCTTGGATTATTGGGTGAGTGATCCGACATTGATGGCATTTTGCTTGTCCATCCTGAAAAGGATTTTGGTATTGGCTTCATTCAGCTCTTAAAAACCTCTTCTTCATAAGCTATAAAATTTTATACTACAATACATTAGTCCATATTATTATTAATCAATCAAGAAATCGTGATGATATCTAGTCAAGATCCTTAGGAGTTCTATTCCTTTCCAACCACATGTTGCCCATGAGGACTATAGTTGCAATAACCATAAGATTTCTTTTTGCGTGTTAATGGCAACTCTTATGAATTATGACGAACTAAAATGGCCAAATCACCTTCATGTACCAACTTAACAAGTTGATTTGTGTAACTATCTATTCATGGAAGTTTCTTTTGCTTCTTAATGGCAATACAATTGTGACGGTTATTTTCTAATGTTTATTAATGATTCAGGAATAAAGCATGGGGAGCTCTTTTAGGAATGCAGTTGGCAGAGAGAGATGTCATTGTAGCCTCAATTGACTATAGGTAATGCATTATGTTCAAGCATTATCATGGTGAACTTAGTGAGGCTACTTTAGTTCAAAGAAGGAAGAAAACTTACTAGTCCTGCAAATTGTTCTCTGTTAGACTCTTTTTACTAGTCCTGTAAGAAACTTGTCTGAATACCATGTGTCAATCTAAGACACTCTGATGTTTGTGGTCATGGGTAGGATACTTGTTAGCCCAATAGATATATATATCAAATCTAGTCTTTGAGTCTGACACTTGCTAATCACGTACCAAACATTTGTTAAGCATAATAAGTGGGCATAGATAATAATATATGACAAGAATAATAAATTTTGAGTGTTGTGATTCATCAAACTCTATTTTAATAAACGTGTCCTCGCCATATCATATCCATAGCTTCAGTGCCTTGTGTCTGTATGCATGCTTCCAAGATATCAAATGATCAATTTGAATCAGTCAACTCTGTGGTCAGAAGTATATGCATCTACTAGAGTTTGTCTCTTAATCTGAGAACTTTCTACTTGCAGAAATTTCCCTCAGGGTACCATTAGTGACATGGTGACAGATGTTTCTCAAGGGATCTCATTTGTCTGCAAGAATATAGCAGACTATGGAGGAGATCCGGACAGGTGACTGGATAATTTCTTCATTTTCTCATGCCCGCCATATGTTCACTATCTTATTACTTTATTTTTCCCTCTCTGAATAGAATCTTTCTAATGGGACAATCAGCTGGTGCACATATTTCCGTTTGTGCCCTCTTGGAGCAAGCAATCAAAGAAGCTGGAAAAGGAGAGAGCGTAGATTGGAGTGTTTCCCAAATGAAAGCTTATTTTGGTTTATCTGGAGGGTAAATTTCTACCCGTTTTTCATTCTTATGGAATATAAGGGATTCCCAGGAATTATGTGATTCGGCTACAATTGAATAGCATGCTTTCCCGTCGTTGTTAAACTTTTTTATTCTTTTCAAAAGACCACCTTAGATGAAGTACTTTTTATTTTACTCTCGTGCTTAAAAGGTGCTAGACAGACTAGATGAACAAGATAAGAGACGAACAAGGAAGAGAAAATGTTGAACCATAACAATGTCCTTACTTTTCCTAGATTTGTGCAATAAAAAGGCTGGTTTTTGCTAATTAATGGTCCTAATACTGAATTTAACCTCTCAACCTCTCATCTCTGGAGCTCTAACAACAAATCCCTCCCCTTTGGGCTTCGATAAATTCTATGATCATGTTTTTTTATTGGCTCTTGGCTGGTGTAAATGCTTTTACTTCACTTTCACAGAGTATGGCTTAAGGGACCCCATGAAAAACTGAAAGGACTTTCTATGACCTGTTGGTTGGTCCTTTTTCATGTCAATGGTCTATATGTCCTGCAACTCCTCTCAAATTCATTGTTATCTATATGAGGAGTCAAGGCAAATGCCTTGCATTCTATACATTTTAAAAGTTGAGGACCATACATTTTAGGATTGAATTTCACAAACAGATCATTAGTTAAAATGTAATCATAGTATTCTTGCTCGAAAGTAGTTGAAACATCTTTAATTGACCATTGATTTTCATATTCATTTCATTACTAATGCTTCTATCATAGGCTGCCCTTTCCCATTTAGAAAATCCTAGTTATGATTACAATGCAATTTTCTTTCTTGTCTGGCTCATGCATAAGGACCCTGTACTGAAGTTCCCTTTTCTGAATTCTGTGGCAGTTATAACTTGTCAAAACTAGTTGAGCACTTCGATAGTCGGGGTCTATATCGTTCTCTCTTTTTGAGGTAGGTCCTAAATGTCATGTTTCTCTTCATTAATTGACTGATTGATGTCAACTTAAATTCCTCTCCAATTTATGTTACTGTGTGTCTGTAGCATAATGGAAGGTGAAGAATCTTTGGCCCAATTTTCCCCTGAAATAAGAATCCAAGATCCTAGCATCAGAGATGCTGTATCCAGCTTACCTCCTTTCGTTCTTTTTCATGGTACTGGTGATTACTCAATCCCATCGGATGCCAGGTTAGTGCGTTTCTCTTATTGAATTGATATTTAGATGAATGCTCATCAATTATTCTCATGTCACCTTTCTTTACACTTAAGTTACCTATTATCTCAAATTATGGAATGGTGAAGTGTTGCAATCTTTAATTTTGCATAATGTATGTTTAGTGGTGTACAATATGTACTTGGAATGGAAAGAAAAAACTCGTGCTAGGCCTTCTATTTATCTGGACTTCACAGTTTTTCTGAAATCAAATAATAGATGCTCGCTAACAAGCTCCTGCTCTCATACTAGTATATAAATTATGTATAGCTATGAAATCAGTAAAAATTAAAAAGGTCCAATTATGCTCCACATGAGCTGCTCCCAATTTCAAGAATCACTTGGGCATCAAAAATAGAATCCTATTCTCATGGTCGGATGCTAATTTCAAATTTGCAGTAAAACTTTTGTGGAGACACTCCGAAATGTAGGGGCACAAGCTAACTTATTTCTCTACGAGGGAAAAACTCATACAGATTTGTTCCTTCAGGTAAGCCGACCTTCAATGCTCTGTTGTATCTTTTGTTTCATGTTCTACTTGGGAAGATGAGAGATCGCAGCTGGCATCACTAAACAAAGTCATTTTGTGAAACTTCTGATGATATTTTGCAGGATCCTTTTCGGGGAGGCAGTTATGAACTTTTTGATCAACTAGTTGCCATATTACATGCCGGCGACGAGGAAGCTCTTGCAAAGGATTCCATGGCACCGCCAAAACCGCGTCTTGTTCCAGAGATTTTGATAAGATTGGCACGAATGGTTAGCCCTTTCTGAAGCCCTCCTCATTTCTTTATGCTTTTCACAAACAAATGACATCAAAATATTACCATTCTGTTCGCCATGTGTTATTGACTATATGTATAATCGTAGTATGCTTTGGAAGCTCCTGAATCCAGTCTGCAATTGTAGTTGCAGCAGAGCATTCAAAACTTCTATTCCTTTAATTGTGTAGCATTATTATTGGTGTTTGTAGCGCTCTTGTTGGTTTAGAAGTAGCAAGCCTAAGATTACCCATTGATTATGTTGTATTATTGTTTGAATACTTCATACCAATTCGTTTATTCAATTTCGAATGTGCAATGTTCTAGTACAAGACCTTCACCTAGAGGTTGTCATCATCGAGAGTTAACTAGGTCATCATCATCTTCCTGACTCGTACTACACTAAGATGATCTAAAAGGTTTCAAGGGCGGGCAAACCATAAGAGTATGTAATTAATCTACAATTGGCTCATAAATTGACCAAGTTTCAAAGCATTTCATTACATTTTAGTTTTGTAGACATTCATCCATCTTTATTTCAATACATTTCATTTTCAAACTATATTTCTTTAGAAAAAAAAGTACAAGCTTAAAGAAGAGAAGTACAATCTTTAATTTTGCTGATGCATTTCATGATCATACCTGGAGAACATAGATATAAGAACCATTCCCTATGTTTCTATATATATAACATATATATAGCGTCTGCCCATTTGAGTTGATTGAATGAACTCAACTAGGTATTGTATCAGACCAGAGGCTCCACTCCTCTTCCATATATATATTAATATCAAACACCGCACCTCTACATGCTTTTGTTCTTGTCTGGTTTTTTTTTTCTTTTGCAGCTTTCCTCATTCTGTTTCTCCACATAACATTCTCTCTCTCCTTTATTTTTCCTTTTCTCTCTCTAGATTGTTTCATTTCATGATACCTTTGCATGTCTACATGCTGTGTTCTTGTCTGGTTTTTTTTCCACGTTTTCGTCTTCTTTTTAGAGTAGGCTAATGTAATTTTACAGAGACATCATATGAAAGGTATATATATGGGATGGATTTGACCATTGTCAGAATCGGTGGATTTGCTTTTGGCAGTAAAATTTTCTGTTTGTTTTCTGGGAATCGGTGAAAGAAAACACAGTGTGTAACATTGGTCATCTCATCCCAATTGGGTTTTCTGTACCGCTAAAATTAAAAAACTTTTGTCTTTTTTAATCGATGGATTACTTCAATTTAATCACTATTGTTTATAAGTTTTTAGTGGTTTTCTTTTTCTTTTCTTTTGTTTGTTTCTTTCTAAAATTCAGTTGAGATTTGACATTGTTTTTGAGAAGTGGGAAAAAGGGTTAATAGTAACTGCAGCGGAGTAGCCGGCTGGGTAAGCGGTTGGCCGAATATGTCTTCAGCGGGCGGCGGGTATGGGTCACAGGGGTGGGTCTGGTCTGGTCTGGGTGTGGGGGCCTGGTGGGTTCAAGTTGCAGTCTTCGGGAATGGATCAATTCCAGACGTAAGGCAGCAGACTTCTCAGATTGTGAGTCAAATCGTCGGATGTCGCCGGCCGGCAGACCGGTTTATTAAAATAGGATTTGCCGATTTGGGAGGGAGGAACTCGAACTAGAAACCCTAGAAGAGACTGAAAGATGAAGAAGGTCTGGGTTTCTGCCACGTGGCAGATAGGATGAAATGCACGGTCATGATGTAGCAATTTTTTTCCACCCTTCTCCTTTTTTTTTTCTTTAATTAAATTTTAGTCATTTATAATTAAAAAAAATTATAATTTAGTCGAAATATAAAAAATACTTAGAGATCCGACGTTGGAGAGGGGAACAAATGTGTTTTAAAACTTGTAGACATTTTTTAGTAAACACGTTTTAAAACTAGAAAACTGTTAAGACTAACAAGGATATGTAATAGACTGAAGCATATAATATTTTAAGTGATGATAAGATCTTATTGTGTTCAAAGTCATGAAATCAACGATACACTTGGGCTCTTATGGGTTAAGACTTTATTGTATTCAAGTCATGAAATCAACAATTATGTACTGAGTTCATAAGTCGCTCGCACTATTCAGCTACAACAAACGATGAGGACCTACAAACAAAGTTCATTAGATACGATACGGAACGACAAACAAAGTTCATTAGTAACTCAAGAAATTAAATAATAAAATAAAAGAGGAGGCTTAGTTGCAAGTCATTTCATAGAGGTAGGGGGTTAAATTGGTAAGTAGATGGGGCCTGGGTGTGGGTTCTAAGGGCTTTTTGGCAAAGGGAATACGGATGTTTGATCGGCCACACAATCAAAACCATTGTCCACATTACCCCTACCCTTCCCCCCTCCCTTCCCCCCTCCCTACTCTCTGTTCCATTCAAATCACTCTTTTCTTTCTCTTCTTCTTTTCATTCCATTAATGATTCTCACTTATTGTTAACTATATATATCCATCATTAATCCCATAATCCTCTACTAATCACCTTTCATCTCTCTCTTATATACCTTAACACACTCTTCACATCCTTTCATTCAAACCCTCTTCTTTACCCACCAAATACATCATCTATTTGGAATGTTCTTTACCCACCAAATTTTGTTTAAGCTTCTAACTCAATTCATTCTTATGCTCAACCTTGCTAGATTTATGTGTTCTCATACGAGCTTTCATTATACGATAACAAGAATTAGATTTCGTGATATGTCACGATTAAGTAGAGAAACAATGTGAGATCCCGGGGAATGAAACATTCTTTTATAAGGGTGTGGAAACCTCCCCCTAACAGAAGCGTTTCAAAATCCGAAATATTCTTTATAAGGGTGTGGAAACCTCTCCCTAACAGAAGCGTTTTAAAATCGTGAGACTAATGACAATACGTAACAGAAGTGCACAACGGCTAGTGGTGGGCTTGGACTATTTTTTTTTTTTTCCTTTAACTATACTTGCTTTTGATTAACAAAAACCCTTTGTCGATCGTGAACATGTCTAGATATCAAAGATTCAAAAAGATTAGGTCAAAGGAAAGAACAAAACAATGATTCTAATTGAATCACTATCATTTCTAAACACTTGATCCAATAAACTTTTGTTCTAACAGCTGAACTAACTCTTAGTGCATAAACACTGTCAAACTACAAACAAAAATGGGACGCTATGTTGCTAATGTTTCATGTCAACCATTTTTTTTTTTTTTTTTTTTTTTTTTTTTTTTTTTTTTTTTTT
>NW_019268530.1:2033676-2062371 GCF_002738365.1 Cucurbita moschata
TTTTTTTTTTTTTTTTTTTTTTATTGTTACTTGTTCTTCATGATCTTCCAATCTTCCTAAATCTCTCTTACTTGCTTAAGTAATTAACAACTTATACTCCTTCTTCAATGTTCATACCAACTCATCATTAATTTTGGCACATACAATGATATGTCCCTAGCAATAAATTCAAAAGATCCCAACTCCATTGAAGATATGCAAGAGCCATACACAAATCAAAACATGATCTAATTATTTTAACAAAGCAAGAACAAACATCAACACCACCAGTCTTTACTTATTGTAATATAATAAATAAAAACATTCAAGTAGTAGTTCAAGATAAACCCATCTAAAATTAGCCATGTTTTGATCTTGTTTGCTGCATTTGATCCCTGATGTGTTCATAAGCGTTTGCAATAAGCTCTCAAATCCTGAAGAACAATTTGAGAAAAATCAAAACTTTTTAGGGGAAAAAAATGCAGAAATCTTAAGGCTTAGAGGGTTGAAATTAAATTACCTGAAGATCAAGTTTACTTGGGAAATGGATAATTGGGGTTGCTATTGCCCTCCCAATTTTGAGTTAAGTTTATAGGAATCCCATCAATGGAAATTAGGAGATTTCTCTGTGAAGAACCAGAAATAATGGAAGGCTTCCATTTCCTCTTGATCATGGAGGGTTCTTGGAAATACCCTTTTGAGGCCTTCATTTGATCCAAAAGCTTCCATTGAGAGGCTTCGGCGTTGTTATCTCGGCACAATTTCATCTCATCGTCCTCGATGAACTTTTTCGCATAAAGTTTTCTCTTGTTCATGAACGAGGATTCCTCCATTGATAGATTTGAAGTTTCACCGCCATGAACGTCGATTTTCCCGTCGTTGTCGTCGTCGTCGTCACCGTTTTCATCATCCACTCGCTTCTTCTCCTTAGCCTTGGCTCTTGATTGTTTAGCAAGAAGATTAAAAACTTCAACTTTATTAGTCATTTCCTCTTCTTCTTCAACATCTGAAGCCAAAGACATTCTTCTAGCTCCTCCAACAACCTCAAAATTTCCATATTTGGTCCTTGAAAGCTCTTTAATTGCTTTTTTGGATTTGCTAAAAAGCCACTCTAGGGTTTTGCTTGCTTTGTCATACCCTAACATGTCTTGCAAATCAAAGAACTTACGAGCTATGTCAATGGATAATCTCACTCTCCGATCCCGTAAACCCTGAGCCGTGTAAATCTTGCTATGTCGGTCCTTCTTCCCCGTCCCCATTCTCGCCCCAGGAGCGCTCGGAATGTTGCCAAAAGCTTGAACGTTGCTCCCCGCCACCGCAAAATTGATCACCGCCTCCGGTGTTGTGGACGTCGAGAAGTGGCCAATGGGAAAATAGGGAGCCAAAAAAGAGACAGGATCTTGGTGGGGTTGATGGAAATTGAAAGTTGTGGGTGATGGCTCAGAGTTGAGAAGTGAAGGAATTGAGAGAGGGAGATTATAGGAAGCAGTGGAAGAAGAAGGAAAGTAAGGAAAAGGGTTGAGATTATAGCTTGAAGAACCCATTTTTGTTCAATTTTTTGAAGGATTTTGGCAATGAAATGAAGCTCAAACACCTCTACCCATTAAAGATCTTATGTTCTTCTTTGATTTGAGGTCAGATTTTTAGGTTTTGGAGTTGGAGAGAAAGGGAGGAATAGAGGACAGAAGTGGGTGGGTGTGGCTATGAGCAAAAGGAAAATGGGCCCTTAAACGTGGGAGATTGTCACTTCAACAAACCCTTCTATAAAACATTCATAGTTTCAGTTCTAAATTGCTAGGGTTTAGTTATAAATGTGTTAGGGCTGTATAGCTCATCTATATATATATATATATACTCATTTCAATCACATAGATACCTTCAAAACATGAAGTGGGTATCAAAAAATGATGAGTTGAATAGCTATTGAATCTTAGGCTGTTGATCAGAAACCATTATGTCATGCTGAGTGAGTTAATAAAAGAAAAGGCTTCTGAATTGTTAGAGACTAGAAGAGAGCCCTGTAAATTAGTGTCATATTGCCCTTAACTATAGGGTTAGTCCACATAGCTACTACTAGAGATCCCTTCTAGGTTTGAATTTTTTTGGAACCAACAAAAGCTTAAGATCTTACGGCCTAGATTCACCGCCAGCAGATATTGTCCTCTTTGGGCTTTCCCTTTCGGACTTCCCCTTAAGTCTTTAAAACACTTCTGTTAGGAGAAGGTTTCTACACTCTTACAAAGTGTAATTTGTTCTCCTCTCCAACCAATGTGGACATACAGTTAGCTTGCTAGACTAGTTGAATTAAGGTTATAGAAAATTTTGGATTTTAGGGGTAGAAATTGGAGTTGACCAAGTCAATGTCAACTAGGGATAGGTTAAAATAATCTTTGGGGCGAGTCTATTAACGTTGTAAATTAAGAGAAATGAAAAAAGTTATTGAAAAAATTGGAGACTCATTGGACCGAGTTTTTGATTGCTAGTAAGATATGATTTTAGCGCTGGAATGCCTTGGAGCTAGGTTGGATGTCTATTGTTGCTTTGACGTTTATGTAATTGTTTGAAAATTTCAAGTCACGAGTGTTATGAGATGGGAATAAATGTATACATATCATGTATGTTAATGAAGATGCTGATATACCTAAACGATCTTCCTATGTTGCATCATGTTAATAAATTGATATGTTTGCATGTGAGACCTCGTACATTTTTATTCTCATAAAAGTCGTGTACCAGTGAATAAGTTCCCTTCGCATATATAAGAATTGACTACATGAAAATGATATACGTAAGGTCGATGTGCATAAACGTGATGTTCATCTATACACTAAAAGGCCTAAGGTGCGTAAAAGTGATACTCGCCTAACGTCTTTGGTATACATGAAAGTGATGTACATGAAACTAAAGATGAAATAATTCTTAAAAAACTCGAACATGACAGTGAAAAGAAACCGTTTGATTAAGAAATCGTCGAATGTTTTGGAAAAGAAATCTTTATGAAATTAATTTTTGAGATCGAATACATCGACGAGGTTTAAAAAGACATGTATTAGAGGCTTTTGTTAAAGACAACAACATCATGTGTTGACAAGAAAGTTCCTCGGAGACAGCATGTACAACATGTAACATCCTTACCTGCTTAAACTTGACCTCTTATGACTATCACTCTGTAAAGATTGCAACATTAATAAAGTTTCTGCTGTTCTCTTTTGTGCCCCTCTGTCATGCTCTCTCGGCTCGACATGTGTCACCTGACAATATTCGAAAGAACCATGTCTATTCGTGTATTTATTTTAGCCATATTATTTAGAGATAATCGAATTGGAAATAGCTATGTTCTATGTCGACGAATAGACGTGTTTGCTCGTAATGTCGAAAGGTATTCATTTATTGTATCTAAATTTCTTAAGCCTCAAAGGTGTTACTCACTTGTTTACTGGTGGATCCAGCTAAATGAAGGACATGGTTGTTGATGAATTAAGATGAACCCTAGTTTGAATTAAATAGGTGCTTTTCTGGCATGACCAATTGATGAGACATGATAGGACCTCTGAACTCCCATTTGTGTACAAAATCATTGGGGCTCATTTTTACTTTGGAATTTGGAAAATGGGTTGGTTTCCAATTACTCTTTTCATTCCTCCTTACGAAACACGATTCTATGTTAGTCGGAGAGTAGAACGAAATATTCTTTATAAATGTGTGGAAACTTCTTTCTAACAAACGTGTTTTAAAGTAGTGAGGCTGACGATGATATATAACGGGCCAAATGGACAGTATATGATTTTTAAGAGATCTCCAAATCTCGTTTATGTGAAGTTCATGGGATAGTCGAGATGTCTATTTATCTCTTGAAGTGGGTAAGGAATAGAAGAGGAAGTGGAGAGAAATTTCTACATGTTTCTGTTCAGTTTTCCGTTCCACTCCTGCCTTGTCCCACTTTCTACAAATAAACGACCATTTGATTTCAGCTCATTATACTTTGTAAAACAAGAGGTCAAAATAATGAAGTTCGGGACTTTTCTTAGAAATATTATAAACTATATACCTCTAATATTTTTCGTTCGGTGTTCGGTTAATTCTGATGTTATGTTTTGAGAAGGAATCAAATGTGAACTTGTTGGTACAAAAGGTGACAAATATATGAGATGAAGAGGAAAACTATTCCAGAAAATGTTGCAAATTAAGAAATTTATTAAATATTCTTTTGACCATCTGCTCGCCTTTTTTGTCCACACCTTTTCCAACAGTATTGTCTGGTCAAAGTCAAAAGTTAAATAATTCAATACAAAATAATAATAACAACAACAACGTAGAGAAGTTAAATAAATTGTGCATTTTAAACATGTTTACAACATTGTTTGAACCCAAATTTATTATAATTTTGATTATTTTTAGTCAACTTAGTTTTAAGTCATAACATTCTAAATAATTTATTTTAAATTTATTACTTTTTAGTTATCTTAGTATTTATTTAAAATTTTAATTTAAGTTAGCGTCGTTCCTATTTCACTAATGATAAAGATATTTTAGAATTTTTTTTAATTTAAAGTGTTTCTAGGAATTTTTAAAGTTTAACAATATTTTTATTAATTTGGCGTTTTAAAATAATTGAAATATTGTATTAATTTTTTTTTATAGTTTTAATAATGAATGTCTTGGGCCATGTCCAATAGAGCCCATATTGATAGCTCAAAGCCCAGATTAAAAGTTAGCTAAAGCCCATATTAATAGCCCAAAGCCCAGATGAAAAGTTAGCACAGCCCATATTGATAGCCCAAAGCCCAGATGAAAAGTTAGCTAGTATTTTATATTTATGAGTTTCAATTATATCATATATTTTTATGATAATAAGTCTTTAATTTACTAATAATCTTTTTTTAATTTTTTTATTAAATTTATTTTTGAGTTCGATCTTTCTCTCCTATTTAATTTTCGCTATTTAATTATTTATTTAACTTAAACCAAAATGAAAAAATTAAATTTAAATTTATTTATTTTTGTTGGTTTTTTTCGTTGAGTAGAAAAGTAAACAGTACGGACGCGGTAGGATACAGATAGATCGCTAATTATTACGCACGTGCGAGAGTTTTTATTTCTTTAAATGTTCTGGGACCCACCTTATATTCACACGCTCAGTTTCGTTTAATGTTTTTTTTTTTTTTGTTTCATTATTGTTTTTAATAATTTCTTTTTCTATTTGCATATCAGATACAATGTGTATATATAGATCATCTAAATTGACAAAATTGTCCCATCGACTTTATTATAATTTTGAGAATTAACTTTTTTTTAGCCTATAAAATAATTTTAAATCTTACAAATTCAATTCTATTGTAACGTTACGAGTGAATTTATCAACTACATTTAAAAGTCTGTAAAAAATAAAATTTTGTAAGGTCGAGAATGATAATTAAAGAGGGTCATTTGAGACAAAGTGGTCGACCATTAGGAGTGTCGTTAAGTTTGTGCCTTTTGATGTCGAATCCCCTGATGTTTGAGGTCAACCCCAAGAGTCCACATCATTAACCCTTGAGGCTAAACCCTACAAGAGTCGATCAAGAGCAGAACGGTAGAAGGTTAGATGATAGTTGAGAAGGCTAAGGCCTAAATCTTGACTATGATTAGTCAAGATGTAATTAAAAAATTATCTAAGTGAGAGTCGAACCTTACAATCGTTTCACATGCTTAACATGTCGTGTCATGATAATTACAATTAAGTTATAGCACTCGGAGAACAATTTATAAACTACCATATAACTATGATAAGTTACGATAAATTTGATCATGATAACTACCTTAAACATGTCGGAGAATTTGGTGATGATTTCATTGGCAAGAAACAAAAATTGTAAATAAGAGTCTGAAATCATTGGGCAAAATATCTAAAATGTGTCTCTATTATTTACATGTGAAGGCATGAAGAAGTAAAGCAAAACAAGAGTGAGTTTTGAGTTAGTCGTGCCAGCAGAGGATCATGACGATACAGCTACGAATAATATAAAGTCTTCCCTTTTGTTGTCTGATATAACCTTGAAAGGATGATTTTGATATCTTCTTGCTCCTCCCTTCTCCCATGGTAGCATCTGCAAGTTTAGTGCTTCTACTCATCTTCTTCTTCTTCGTCTTCTTCTTATACCCTTTTGATTAGCAAGCTTAAGGCTTCTGTGAAGTTATTAAGAGGATATTTTGCCGTGATAATTAGTTAGAATATATATCAGATATTTAGGGAGTTGTTAGTATAGATTTTATTAACCGTATATTTTATTTATTTACCAAATTTAGTTAGATATATATTTTTTCTATTTTTAGGTATTAGTCGATAGTTTGTATCCTATTTAAACGTGGTAAACCTGAATGAAGATCATACTTTCGATCCCAATTCTATTTCTATTTCTCATTCTTAACATGGTATCAGAGCACCGATCTTGGTGTTCTTAAATATCAAAATTTCCTTTATGGCGGAATCAGCCAAATCCAGCTTCAAAATTTCGGATGTTGATTTAACACATCCGTACTATATTCATCACTCTGATCAGCCAGGATATTCACTTGTTCCAATCAAATTAAATGGAGCAAATTACCAATCCTGGAGTAAATCAGTTATGCATGCTCTTATTGCCAAGAAGAAAATTGGCTTCATTGATGGCACAATTGAGGAACCGTCCCAAGATGCAAATTCAACCGAATTCGAACTCTGGAATCAGTGCAACAGTATGATAATATCTTGGTTAACTCATTCCGTTGAAGCAGATATCGCTAAAGGCATTATTCACGCCAAGACAGCTCATCAAGTGTGGGTTGATCTTCACGATCAATTCTCACAAAAGAATGCTCCAGCAATTTTTCAAATACAAAACTCGATAGCAACGATGTCACAAGGAACCATGGCGCTGTCAACATATTTCACCAAGCTCAAAGCACTTTGGGATGAACTGGAAGCGTACCGCACACCATTTACCTGTAATCAACGTCAAATACATATTGATCAACGCGAAGAAGACAAGTTGATGCAATTGCTCATGGGGCTTAATCAGTCTTATAAAACGGTGAGATCTAACATATTGATGATGTCTCCATTACCTAATGTGAGGCAAGCCTATTCATTACTTGTACAAGAAGAGATGCAGCGTCAGGTAACTTCCGAACCTACTGAGAATTTCTCGATTGCATCAGCAGTGCAAAAGAAAACAATATATTCAAAATTCGCCAAGGACAAAAAGTGTGAACACTGCAATAAAAGTGGTCATACAATCAATGAGTGTCGAATTCTTAAGTTTCACTGTAACTTTTGTGATAGAAGGGGCCATACAGAAGATCGGTGTCGACAGAAAAATAATTCTGGAAGGACAAGACAAGACAATCAACACAATAACCGTGGATATCGATCATCTGCAAATATGGCCGATGTTTCACAGTTGAATACAGAAGAACAGTCACCTAATTCCATTCCAAATTTTTCTTCTGAGCAATTACGAGAGATAGCACAAGCCTTATCTGCAATCAATCATCACCCTTCTGGTAATTCTGACAATCACGTCAATGTTGCAGGTTTGTTTCCCATATCTACATTATCTATTAACTCTGCGAGTTCTAATTCATGGATTCTCGATAGTGGAGCTACGGATCATATAGTATCAAAATCTTCTGTTATGACTGAACCAAAGGCTGCCATCATGTCTGCAATAAATTTGCCTAATGGAGAGACAGCACGTGTGTCACATACTGGCAATATTTCCCTTAGCCCTAACCTTCAATTAAACAACGTTTTATGTGTGCCTTCATTCAATTTAAACCTAATGTCGATCAGCAAACTTACCAATAACTTGAAATGTTATGTCACCTTCTATCCTGATTCTTGTGTTATGCAGGACTTGGCTACGGGGAAGATGATTGGCTCGGGTAAACAATTTGGAGGTCTCTATCATATTTCTTCATCTCCAATCAAATCTTCAGCTCATCAAGTATCTCAGTCATCTAATTTGTGGCATTTACGCCTAGGTCATCCTTCCTTTTCTCGTTTTAAATTTCTAGCTGATCAATTGCATCTTAATAATGCGAGTTATTCTCATAATTGTAGTATCTGCCCGTTAGCAAAACAAACTAGGTTGTCTTTCCCAAGAAGTTCAATAACAACCCATTCTGCTTTTGATCTGATACATTGTGATGTTTGGGGACCACATAAAATTCCTACCCATTCTGGTTTGCGTTTTTTTCTCACTATTGTTGATGATTTTACTCGATGTACTTGGGTTTTTTTAATGCAACATAAGTCAGAAGTACATCATTTGTTAATGAACTTTGTTAAATTCGTTCAAACTCAATTTCATACTACTATCAAGATAGTTCGATCAGACAATGGGACTGAATTCCTATCTTTGCAACCATTCTTTACTTCTTGTGGTATTGAATTTCAGCGCACTTGTGTCTATACTCCACAACAAAATGGAGTCGTAGAACGCAAGCATCGCCATATCCTAAATGTAGCTAGGTCTCTTCTTTTTCAGTCACAGGTTCCACTTAATTTTTGGGGAGAGTGCATTTTAACGGCTGTTTATCTTATAAATAGAACGCCATCACCATTATTATCTAACAAGACACCCTTTGAAGCACTCTACAAACGACCACCTACATTTCATCATCTTAAAGTTTTTGGTTGTAAATGTTATGCAACTATAGTACATCCTAAGCAAAAATTTGAACCTAGGGCAACTCCTTGTGTTTTCGTAGGATATCCTTGTGGTCATAAAGGTTACAAGTTGTATGACATGCAATCTCACAAATTCTTTATCAGCCGTGATGTCAAATTTTGTGAAGATGATTTTCCTTTTTCATCAGCTTCACAAACTTCGACATTAGCTCCTTCGACTCCTGTTGTACCACTTCATGATCCATCCTACTCAAACATCCATCCTCCACCTTCTATTCCTTCACCTCCTACTCCTCCTTCACCTCCTATTCCTTCACCTCCTACTCCTCCTTCACCTCCTATCCCTTCACCTACTACTCCGTCGTCTCCTCCACCTTCTCCAGATTCGCCCACTAATTCCAATCCTATCCCACCTGATACATCAGCTCCACTTCGACGTTCTACTCGTACTAAACAGCCTCCAGCTTGGCATAAGGATTATGAGATGTCTTCTGGAGCCAATCATTTAACCTCTAGCTCAAGTCCCGGCACTGGCACCAGGTATCCCCTTCATCATTACCTTTCATTCTCTCGTTTTTCTCCTACTCAACGTGCTTTTCTAGCTCTTATTACATCCCAGACAGAACCTAAAACCTATGACGAGGCAGTTGGCGACCCGTTATGGCAGCAGGCTATGAATGATGAAATTGCAGCTTTGGAACGTAATCATACATGGTCTCTCGTTCCTCTACCACTTGGTCATAAAGCTATTGGTTGTCGTTGGGTGTACAAAATTAAATACAACTCTGATGGTTCTGTTGAACGTTATAAAGCTCGACTAGTAGCAAAGGGATACACTCAGGTTGAAGGTATTGATTACACAGAAACATTTTCCCCTACAGCGAAACTTACTACACTTCGTTGCTTACTCACTGTTGCTGCTGCTCGAAAATGGTTCACCCATCAGTTGGATGTTCAAAATGCCTTTCTCCATGGTAATCTAGACGAGGAAGTTTATATGTCTTTACCACCAGGTCTTCGCCGACAGGGGGAGAATACAGTATGTCGGCTCCATAAATCTCTTTATGGATTAAAACAGGCTTCTCGCAATTGGTTCTCCATATTTTCTACAACTATACAAAATGCAGGCTACACTCAGTCCAAAGCAGATTACTCTTTGTTTACTAAGAGTAAAGGTACTTCTTTCACTGCAGTTCTAATCTATGTTGATGATATTCTGTTGACAGGCAATGATCTCGAAGAAATTCAATATCTCAAGACTAGTTTACTCCAGAAATTTCTTATCAAAGATTTAGGAAATTTGAAATATTTTCTAGGCATTGAATTTTCTCGATCTAGAAAAGGAATTTTTATGTCTCAAAGGAAGTATGCTCTAGACATCCTTCAAGACACAGGTCTTACAGGAGCACGTCCAGACAAATTTCCTATGGAGCAAAATCTGAAACTTTCTTTAACTGAAGGAGAGAAGTTGAATGATCCAAGTAAATACAGACGGTTGATTGGCAGATTAATATATTTGACCGTCACTAGGCCTGACATAGCTTATTCAGTTCGTATGCTTAGCCAATTTATGCATGAACCAAGAAAACCACATTGGGAGGCAGCTCTTCGAGTTCTGAGGTACATCAAAGGCACTCCTGGTCAAGGACTTCTACTGCCATCTGAAAACAATTTAAGATTACAGGCATATTGCGATTCTGACTGGGGTGGTTGTCGAACTTCCAGACGATCTATTTCTGGGTTCTGCATTTTCCTCGGAAATTCAATTATTTCTTGGAAGTCTAAAAAGCAAACTAATGTGTCCAGATCATCAGCAGAAGCCGAGTATCGAGCTATGGCAAATACTTGTTTAGAGTTAACTTGGTTAAGATACATTCTTCAAGACTTGAATGTTCCACTGTCCGAACCAGCATTATTATATTGTGATAATCAAGCAGCATTACATATAGCAGCCAATCCAGTTTTTCATGAACGTACGAAACACATTGAAATAGATTGCCATATAGTTCGAGAAAAGTTACAAGCTGGAATCATCAAACCGTGTTATGTTTCGACCAAAATGCAATTGGCAGATGTTTTTACTAAAGCTTTGGGAAGACAGCAATTTGACTTTTTGAAGGACAAGTTGGGTGTGATCGACATACACTCTCCAACTTGAGGGGGAGTATTAAGAGGATATTTTGCCGTGATAATTAGTTAGAATATATATCAGATATTTAGGGAGTTGTTAGTATAGATTTTATTAACCGTATATTTTATTTATTTACCAAATTTAGTTAGATATATATTTTTTCTATTTTTAGGTATTAGTCGATAGTTTGTATCCTATTTAAACGTGGTAAACCTGAATGAAGATCATACTTTCGATCCCAATTCTATTTCTATTTCTCATTCTTAACAGAAGTGAGGCAACAACAGGGAGGGCTCTGAATTTATATAGAGGAAGGGAAAGGAAAGCCTGTGTTCTTCTCTCTCTCTCTTCGGGTTATGAAACAGCATTTATTTGGGGATTCAACTACCAAGAAATTTTGTCGCCCATTGATTATTAAATTCTGGAGTGGAAAAAGAAGAACACCACCAACAACAACAATGGTCTTGGGATCTGTGACGCCATTCATTTTTTTTTTTTTTTTTTTTTCCCTTCTTCTTCATTTTGGTGCAATTTTACTTTTGTTTTTCTTTTATTTATTGAGACATTATTAGGAAAAAAAAAGTATACAAATTGAGTTTGTATTCTTCCATTTTGTCCCATCCTATTTTACCAAATTTCTTATTATATTTATATACTAAGTTTAATTTGGATTATATTTAAAATATAATGTAAGAAAACAAAGCTTATACAAATTACAAATCCCAAAAAAAAAAAAAAAATGCAATAAATTAATATGATGTGAAGCTTAATCCACAACATAATCCCACGTATAATGTATCGTGTTCCTCCCATTTTCTTTGTCTTTTCTAGTTGATATAATTTGTTTCTCGAAACTATAACTAATTCTTTAAATATGTAATGACCAATGTTTAGGATTCGAAATCCATATTGTACTAACATTTTTGTGCGATATAATCATGTTATTTACCGTTTGTTTCTTAAGAGTTCAAGGTTATCTCAAAATTAACACGAGTTTTTTCAACATGTTTTGTCTTCACTCACATATATCGAGAGAAAATTCCTAAGAAATCATCAAATATGAAATGGTTCTAAGTAAAACATATTTAACCATGGAATTCCTACGAATGAGCCACCGATGAAAAAGGTGCACTCTGCACTCTTACTTAATTAAACCCAAAAATAATAATAATGCAAACAAAAAAAATTAATAGGTATAATATCGAAGAATCTTTCCTAAGGAGAACATCGTATCTACGTTATTGAATTACGAACATTTATTTAATTTAATGATAAAATAAATAAAAAAAAATGTTTGAATATTTAATACATATAATATAATAATTTAATCATAAAGCCATAAGACAACAATGGATGCTCAAAGTCCAAGTCAAATTTTTTTAGAAGAGGAATGTATAGAGCCAAAAATAAGGGACTCTCATGCACGTGACAGCCACGTGAAGACCAAGGCAGTGCCCTTAATATGCTAGACAACCTTGGTTTTGGGTTCGACATGTCGTCGATATGTTCCCTAAATTCTTCCGATCATTTTTTTTAAGAGAATTAAATAAACTATGAATATTTAAATCTCTAAATCATTTAGGATAATTACCATATCTTAAGTCTTCCCCCTTAACCTCTCGAGGACACCAGCTAGTTTATTCAAAGAAATTAGAACGCAAAGTACCCATATTGTACGTACCATTTTCATTTAGTTTAATATTGTGGTTTTGGTTCAAGCGTGGATTGAGTTAAATATAAGAAGTCATGGAGAAGAAGCTTGTAATTCAGAATCAATTGAGATTAGACAGTGTATTTTTCTAAAATAGTAAGTCATGGTCATATATGGTTGACGCTACGTGTACTAGCCTTGTGTTTGACGAGAATGTTTTGTGCATAGGAGCGGGATCATTACAGTCGTGAAATATTTGTACGTTTTTTCTTCTTCATTACTATACTTTTCAAAGTGATGCATAGTGGAGCCTATAGTATGAAAGTGGTGAACATGCTCGTAAAACATATGTATGAAATTGATACATATTTCGGGTTTGAAGGTAGTCATCAAACCCAACGGATTTCTTATATTTTTGTACATGATATCCTCTCATGTATGGGTCTTAAGCCCAACTTCAAAAGAGTAATAAAAGCTCAATCATTTTTATTTGAACTCATTTCTAACGTACGTGGTCTAAATTCATTTATGTACTTCTCCTTTGCTCGGGTGTCACAATCTAGACCAGAGGTCAAAAGTTTGATTCCGTTTAATAATTTACCAAAACTCATTTGACCTACAATATCTAATTTTATAGGCTCGTAGAAATAAATTAGAACATAACTCAAGTTGTCCAAAAAGTTCAACTACGCTTTAATAATTTACCTCTAACCTACTATATCTAGTTCTGTAGGCTTAAATGAGTAAATTCCAACGTAACCGAAGTCGAATTATTGCCTAGATCAAAGGTCAAAAGTTAACTTTTGCTCTAATAATTTACAACTTCGCTCTAATAAGCTCTATCTAGTTTTGTAGGCTTCAATGAGTAAATTTGAGCATAACTCAAGTCTAAGTCATTACCGAGGTCGAAAGTCAAGTTGTTCTCCCAACCAGATGTTAGAAGTTCAATTCTGGTCATAGTGTCAAGTCGAAGTCATTACCCCGAGTAGAGGTCAAAAGTCGAAAAAGGTTAGAAGTTCAATTCCGCTCGAAGCAGGTGGAAAACCCTCAAATGGTACGAAGGAAACAAAAATGAAGAGCTAGAATGGTTTTCTTGTTCTTCAGAAAACCTTATTTTATATTACCCCACCAAATAACGAATATCACATAGAATTCTTCTAAATTTTATTTTGATCAGTTAATAATTATCAGAACATTAACCAAAAAGAAAGAAACAGAAACATATATTTGGTGGAATAAATAAAAGCAAATTCAGAACAGTTTGTAGGGAGGTACCCTTTGGAACAGAGAGATGAGTTTTCACCTTTTATTGCTTTTTTTTTTTTTTTTAATCTTCCTCTGCTTCTAATTGTTCCCAACATAGACCAGTCTGTGTTAATAATCAGTACAGAGAGAAGAAACCAACCTGCATTTAACTCCACCGCCATTGACGGCCATTGAAGCGCAGCTCCATCCTTCACCGGTTTCAATGGATCATATCCTTCGAATTCCCTGCTGCTACAACAACCAACCCTTGCCCCTGATTTCCAATTTGCTCCACAAGCTTCGTTAATTTCGTATGCTTGCTGCACCAGGCTTCCAGCAGCTTTGCCTCTTTGTTCTCTGCGTCTCTTCGCATAGCACTTACTTGCTCTCTGTAATCGCTTTCGATTCTTCCCAAATACGCCATTTCTTCCTCCCTCAACCTACGTATCTTCGCTTCCATCTCCTCCATTTTCTCTCGCTTCTTTCTCGCTTTCTCCGATTCCAGCTGTTGCTCTAATCGAGTCAGTCGCCATGTCGCCTCCTTCTTGTGTTGAAGCCAAATCTGGCGCCCTTCTTCCAACTCCTTACAGTATAGGACTAAGGCTCCCATCTGCTGAACCGGTAACAATCGGTTCATTTCCGAGTCGAGAACGACCGGTTCGGAGGGAGATAGCGTGAGACTCACCGATGGCGACGGCGTGGTCGACGAGGTGGAAGACGAAGCGGTGCTGGTGGAGTTGACGTTCATCCACAGAGGAAGGACGGTGGAAGACGACGTCGTAGAGTTCACGGATCCGAGCGAGAGGACCGGATCAGCGTCGGGGACGGGAAGGCGAGGCATCACGTTGGCCAACGGCGGGGGAGGAGGAGGAGATTGAAACGCGGCGGAGTAAAGCTTCGGCTGGACGTACTTCTCAGCGAAGGTTTCCAAAATATGATCGTACGGACCTTGTAGCGCCTTCTCCGGCGAGGAAACACCGGAGATCGAAAGATTCCCGTCGGAATTTTGGTAATCGCGCCTCTGCGTTAGGTTCTGCGCCTTCTGCAACTTCTTAAGTTGCTTCTCTTTAAAAACCTCCCACCACTTGCCGAGGCGCTTGGCCGTACGGCCGGGAACCTCGGCAGCGATCTTCTTCCACTTATTGCCGTACTTAGCTTGAAGAGAGATGACGAGAGTCTGCTCCTCGGGAGAGAGGGAGCCTTTCTTCAAGCCAGGTTTAAGGTAATTCTTCCAGCGCTCCAGACAGGATTTAGGATCGCGATAGAGAGGCTTCCCCATACGCTGAGAGATGAGATTCCATTCTTTAGGGCCATATTGCTTGACGTAGGCTCGTAGGAGTGCGTCTTCTTCCGGCTGCCAGCGCTGGCGGTCCTTCATTTCATCGCCACCATAGCTGCAGTGAGAATAAGCTCAAATGGCAGAGATGGAGACGGAGCTCATTGTAGAGAGAGAGAGAGAGAGAGAGAAATGAGTGAAGCTGAAGGAGGACGAAGGAGGATGATGATGCGTACTGTTGTTATTATGGAGCTCCGATGCTCTGCTGAAATCTATTACAGACTCCACGCGCCTTTTTCCAATTTTTCACGCGCCTCTATTTGGCTCAGTTCTCAAACTATGTGACAAATTTAAAGGTTTTATTTACGTTTTTTAACTTTTCCTCTAACTTTCTTACTTTATTTATTTTCTTTTGGTCCCAAATTTCTGCACATTCCTCTCATTTTATTTTTTATTTCTCGAAAAAAAAAAGAATATAAATTAGATAAAATACATAAATATTTTGCATAAAATTAAATTGTAATAATTATTTAAGCAATTGAATTTTTTTACTGATTTTACAATTTAATTCATTCTATTTTAGTTTTATTTTATTTTATTTTAATATGCAAATTAATCAAATAAGTCCATACAAAAAAAAAAAAAAATAATAAATAAAGTAAAGCGTACCTCTTTATTTTTTTTCTTCCATAGTATTGTATTATTTATTTTCTCTGGGAAAAAAAATAAGAGTAAGAATTAAAATATAGAAAAGGGCAAAAGTAATTATAATCCAACAATATCAAATTTTAATTAAATCAATTTAGCATAATACATAATCCAACAATAAAAAAAAAATATTGAAAAAAATGAAATATATTAGAGTGAATAATTAGAATGGGCCCACAGTTTTTGGAATTCTGTCCTTTCTTTTTTCTTATTTTTTTGAATTTGTTGTTATCGTAAACGTGAATAATGTATAAACAACAAATGTGGTGGAAATTTCTAGTGCCAATTTATTTGTTTATAGTTAATTTAAAAAATAAAATAAAATAAAAAATAGAAAATAAATTATAGAGTATGCTGATAAAATTGAAAATAATAATAATAATAATAATAATAATAGGGAAGGCGGTGGGGGGTGGGTGTCAGAGGAAGGTGGTGGGTATTGGTTTTGGAGCAGCGTGAGTGGTGTGGTGTGGTGTGGCAGATGATATACACATACCCACTCAGAATCTCAGAACTGACTGGACAACACTCCCCCCACACCACCGCTTTAAAAAAATTTAAAACCCCAATTTATTTTTTATTCTATTTTTTCAAATCAATTATACCGTTATTTTCCATGAAATTAAATGGTAAAATAATTTAATAATCAAAATGGAAATAAAATTAAAAACCGGTCGGGTTGAGTTTGAATTGGGTTGGAACAAATAACAACACAGCGCATTTTTCGGATCTGCACGAGAAGGCGTGCACAGTCTCCACTGTCCCCACAGTGCTATAGCCCTCACCCCTCCCCTTTCTCTTTCTCTGTATCTCCTGCTTTTCAATTTTTATGTTTTATTTTATTTATGTATAAATATTAAGTTCCTACATAATAATTCAATATTAACGAATCTTTTTATATTACAAATTAATTTTGAAACTTTATAATATTATTTTTATTTTAAATATTATTAATTTTGGTGTGTTTTAAAATTATTGGAATGCATATCAAAATGTTTGTTTTTAAATAATTTTTCAAAAGGAAACTTATTAAAGGTTTAATAAAACATGACAAATTTGGAGGGAAAGTTACTATTTTGCCACCCAAAAGTCTAAAACAAGACATGTTAAAGGTACAGACACCAAGCGCACAAAAGTTTGGTAAAGAGAGGGAAAAGACAAGGGCTGAAAAGTAAAATGATTATAATCAAATGTTTAACACCGTACATTTAAATAGTTTATGAATTTGTTATAAATTTATTTTTATTTAATAACTCATGAATTGAGCTCAAATATAAATTATATATATATATATAAATAAAACCATATATTAAACAATAAAAAGTAATTTTGGAGATTGAACTTCCTTCCATTAGTTATTATAGAGAGAAGGGTTTAGATGTATTGAAGTTTAATGGCTTGGTGTGTCGTTTCTCTCTCTTTACCTTCGTCTGCAACTAGAAATGGAAGAATCCCTTCAATTTTGACCACCCAATTGAAACTTTCGACTTCCGGGTCTTGCATTTCTCAATCGAACACTAATCAAGTGGAGCAGCCAAATCCCAAACCCAACCCCAAAGCCCTGAGTTACGGTTTCTTAACCCAAATCAAAAGAATGCTTCCCTTCAATCTCGATCTTCTTCTTCTACAGCACCATCGATTCCTGTCTCTTTGAAAGGTTTTAAGCGTTTCTGGTGTTAAGATCCTCTAATGGTTGTTGTACAGGCCACCAAGCTTAGCCTCCCTAACCCTTCTCTCTCTTCCCCTCAAATCACTTCCTTTCTCTTCGAACCCCATTCCCTTTCTCTTGCTCTAATGCACTCTGATTCTTCTTTCTCTCTCTACCCTTCATTTTCCCCTTCCTTTCTCTCCTCCCTTCCGTCCCCTCAACTGGTTGTGCCTTCTCCCTCTTCTTCTGCGGCCTTCGTTGCGCTTCGGAATTCTGATTCCAACTCTGATTCTAAAGTTCTGTTTGTGGTCTCTGGCCCCCATCAGGGCGGCTCTCGAATTCTCCTCCGCTTTTATGTTTTGGAGACTTGTAATTTGTTCAGGAGAGTTCGAGTTGTTTGCACGCAGAAGGATCTTCGATCTGATGATAAATTGGGTGTTTTGGTTAATTTGAGACATGGGCTTTCGGTTCGTTTAGCTGGGTCGGTCAATTTCTTCGCCATCTACTCTATTTCGAGCTCCAAGATATGGGTTTTTGCGGTGAAGATGGTGGCCGGCGGTGATGGTAGGGATGATGTGATGGATTTGAAATTGATGAGGTGTGCTGTGATTGACTGCTGCAAACCCATTTGGTCGATTAGCATTTCTTTTGGGTATTTGCTTTTGGGGGAAGATAATGGAGTTAGGGTTCTTAATTTGAGGCCTTTTGTGAGAGGGCGTGGGCGAAAAGTTAGAAATCTGTATGCCAAACGTGAAGTTCACAAGTCATTTTTGCCTCATGGAGAAGTTTATGGAACTTCTGGTGGTACAGACTTGAATGGTGGTTCCCTTTTTGTTGGCAACAATGGACTCAACGAACATGCCAGTAGAAGTGATGGTGCTCAAAGTTCAGCGATTTGCAATGGATCTTTGGATGGGAAGATGGACAAACATTTTGATTCTGGTGAGTTAAGAAATCTATATGACTTATTAGCCATATTGGTCGTGTATCCTGGAATTTGGCTAATACTTTGTTGATTTTTTATTCGTTCTGAAAGTTCAATCACAAGTTTAATCCCGGGAGCATTTGCTATGCGTAAGAGTAATTCAAACACTAGGCGAATCCGTGATTATCGTATGTTAACAATGATTTCTTTGTAGGAATTTATCCTTGAACTTAAATTGTGGTAGGAGTTTATTGAGTCTGTGGTCACAGATTGAAGATAATTTATCAGCTTCCATTGGCTTGATACGTGCTGAAGTTTGAGACTGAGCGATAAAAGTTTGAGGAGTTTGGAACAATGCTTTATTCGAAGTGTATGCTTTTAGTAACTACAGGAGTGTCCAAGAAAGCTTGCTTCATTATAAATGAAGGAGACGGGAGAAATCTATCGAGTTGATATCGAGTTGCTGCATTGGTGTTGGGGAGGTTGAATTGAAACAATATCTAAATTCAAGATTTCTGCCAATTATAATGTGAAGCTCAATGATCCATGGGATATGAAATAAAGCCTTCCTTGTTGGGTATCGCAGATAGACGTATCGTTTTTTTTAGCTGATTCATTTTGGATGGATACACGCAACATTTCTTTAACTGTGGCCAGCTACCTGATTTGCACTCGAATACTTTTCATGACAACAACATATGTTTGATCTATTATATTAGCTAACGACTTGTTTTTAGGTTTTCCTTATATGGCCCGGACATGGGTGCTGAAGGTGTCGTCCTTTGGTTTATTTCATAAGGATGCCTCTAGATGGTAAATTACTGATTGTTGAAGGGGTTAAACTTGGATAGTTCATTCATATCCAAAAAAAACTTGGACAGTTCACCAATTTTCCACTTGAAACGAAATCCTTAGCTGGAGTGACGATCTTTGTTTTTCAATGTCTATTATATTATTATTATTGCTATAATTTCTGGATCTCGTTCATGCCAAAACATTGTAGTTGTCAAGTTGTTGGCATATGCCTCTGATCGTGTATTTTTAATTGCAGTGAGATCAAGATCTGTAAAACTGAGACAAGATTCGAGTGAAGGACTGTATTTTGTGGCACTGAAGGGCAGAGGAAATGAAGATCTGCGATCTGCAAAAATGATGCCATTAAAGGCATTATCAATTCAAGCACTTTCTCCCAGGAAAATCTTAATCCTGGACTCTGTTGGTGATTTACATCTGTTGCACCTTGCTAGCAGTGCTAATGGATCAGATTTTTCGTACAACATTCGACCATTGCCTCATCTAATGAAAGTTCAAACGCTGACCAGCGTTCCTGATACATCCATAAGTATGCTTGTCTGAATTCTTTGTTCTATACGTTTCTTCTCTTTGCTACCTTTTCAAAGGATTCTCCTTGTTTTTAGTCATTCTATTAGGTGCTTGAAAGAGAGAAAAAATATACTGGAAGGTTGGCCGAAGTAGTTTGTACAAGTGTGAGCCTTGGAGGAACCCCAAGATGCCCAATTTGATTGGGCCACGATGTTGCATTCTCTGTAGACAGGTGTCAAAGGACGTCCGATCATATCCTATGGAGCTGTAATTTACCCGATGCTGTTTAGAGCAAACAACGAGTTCGGCTTGAGTTTGAATAGACATAGGGGTTTCAAAGAGATGATTGAGAAGTTTAGTCTCTACCCTCCATTCCGAGAAAGAAAGGTTTTCGTGGCAGGCTACGGAGTGTGTTGTTTTATGGGGCCTGCGAAGGGAAAAGAATAATAGAGTCTTTTGAGGGCTTGAGAGGTGTTAAAGTGATGTTTGGCTTGTTGCTATTTCACAACTCTCAGAACTAATAGAAATATAATACTTTTGCAGGGAATCAAACTGTGTGGCTATCTGACAAGCAACATTCAGTTCATATGATGATGATACCTGATGTTGATTCTGATGTCACTGAAAATAGGGGAAATGAGAGCGAGGAAGTCCCGATGAAAAAAATATCAGGTCTCTATCGATGCAGATGTTTCGGGTTATAACTTATTGGTCTGAATAGTATTTGTATTATCAAGAACTAGGAATTGCGTATATGCTCAACTTAGTCCCAACTTTGGGTTGTTTTTATTGCCAGATATGCAAGTTATATTTGCTGGTGAAAAGATTCAAGATATAACATCCTTGAGCGCGAATGCTGTTTTAATTCTTGGACAAGGTAATTTCTTGTTATTCGTATCGAAGTTCCTGCAAACACTTTGTTGTTGTATGCGAAAAAAATTGATTTAAGCTGCATGCTATCATTGCTTGTGTTTTAAAGATTATGTTGCAAATGGAACTACCCTGCCTGCTATTTTGAGTGCCTGTAGTGTTTGATTGGCTGCCAAACACCATTTTATTTTTGAAAGTACTTTCTGTATATTCGAAAAAGGATCCCAAATGCACTACTAATTTGGATTTGGTCTAATCAATATAGAGACTTTTATCCAGTTTAACCACGGGTTGTAGGTGCAAAACGTGGAGGCTCGGGGACATGGAAAACTTTGTGCGCATACTAGTTACTTCATATATGTTTTTAGGGTCAACTGGTAGTTCCCTTTTGCCATTTCTAATCCAATGATCAATCAAAGGTTGGAGAGCTTTCTTTCAGGGCTACTATTATATTTCTCTAATTGTAACTCCAGCCACGTACACCGTAAATAGGACCGCTGGTTGTAATCAAATGGTGATGATTTCTAATGAAATTTAATGGTTGAGAAACTAAGTAGCATCTTGGGTAGAGCTATGACTTTCTCCTCATGTAACAGCCTAAGTCTACCGTTAACAAATATTGTCCGCTTTGGCCTATTGCCTATCACTGTCAACCTCACGGTTTTAAAACGTGTATGCTAGGGAGAGGTTTCCACACCCTTATAAAGAATGCTTCGTTCTCCTTTCCAGCCGATGTGGGATCTCACAATCTACCCTCCTTCAGGGCCTATCGTCCTAGCTGACACTTGTTCCCTTCTCCAATCGATGTGATACCCCCCAATTCCACCCCCCTTTAAGGCCTAGCGTCCTTGCTGGCACACCGCATCATGTCCACCCCCTTTTGGGGCTCAGCCTCCTCGCTGGCACATCGCCCGGGTGACTCGGATGCCAATAGCCAAGCCCACCGCTAACAAATATTGTTCGCTTTGGCCCATTACGCATCGCCGTCTGTGGGATCTCACAATCCACCCTCCTTTGGAGCCCAGTGTCCTCATTGGCACTCGTTCCCTTCTCCAATCGATGTGAGACCCCCCACCACCCCCCTTCGGGGCCCATCGTCCTTGCATGTCCACCCCCTTCAGGGCTCAGCCTCCTCGCTGGCACATCGCTCGGTGTGGCTCTGATACCATTTGTAATGACTCAAACCCACCACTAACAGATATTGTCCTCTTTGGACTTTCCCTTTCGGGGTTCCCCTTAAGGTTTTTAAAACACGTCTACTAGGGAGAGGCTTCCACACCCTTATAAAGATTGCTTCGTTCTCCTCCCCAACCGATGTGAGATCTCGCACCTCAAATAAAAGTGGTCAAAGTTACTTCTACTGTTGGAGGTTTCAAGTGATAATTAGACCTTCAGCTGTGCATCCTCATTCTATGGAGACGGTTAGGGAAATCAAGGTGTGTTCTAAGGTTAGGACGAGAAGATTATTACTATAAACAATTAGGAAAATGTAGAGGGATTAGGCGAAAGGATAGGTGCTACTTTGGCCAGCTATAAAAACGAAAAGGAAAGAAGATCTTTGTGCTAACGCTTGCTTCGTCGGTTTTTTTTTTACCTTGTATATTCTTCATTTTCTATCAACTTATTTACAAAAATGACCATGTGAATTGCCACCAATGAAAAATTTCCCTTTAATTGAATCATACGCATGGTAGCTTGTAAAACTCGAATAATATCCTGTAATTCTTATATACAAATAAAGAAAAGAAAAGAAATGAAAAAAGGAAAAGTACTGCGGCCAAGAAACATCATATACTTTTCAAACTTTGTTCTTTGTTCTTTATCATGGCATTTTCTTCCGTTGTCAACAATGCTGATTTCTGTTAAGCAGGCAGCTTATATGCGTATACAATTTCCTGAAGTTTCCTCGGTGCCATTTTTAAGGGTAAGCAGCTTCTTATCTTGTCGCACGTTTCCTCATGCATGCGCTTGAATGTTCGTTTTTCGTTCTTGGTTATTTGTAGGACATTTTTCATTCAAGGCTGTGTTAGATGATCTCGTCCAGAGTGGTGGCTTCTTGGCTTCATGTTGTGCTCAAGTAAGAAACTGACCTATTCTACAAGTTAGTTCATGGTGGCTTCTTGGTTCCTAATTATTGTGTTACTGTACTGCAGTCTTCTCACATGTCCATGTCCATGGTGAATAAGATTCAAGAAGACCGCTCTGAATAGGTATGTTTTTATTTTTACTCAACTTTTTATTATTGAGAAACTGGTTGGAGAGGGGAACGAAGCACCCTATAAAGGGTGTGGAAACCTCTCCCTAATAGACGCGTTTTAAAACTGTGAGGCTAACGATGATATGTAACGAGCCAAAGCGGACAATATTTGTTAGCGGTGGGCTTAGGCTGTTACAAATGGTATCAGAGCCTGACACCGGGTGGTGTGCCAGCGAGGACACTGGCCCCCAAAGGAGGGTGGATTGTGAGATCCTACATTGGTTGGAGAGGGGAACGAAGCATCCTTTATAAGCGTGTGAGAACCTCTCCCTAAGAGATGCATTTTAAAACTGGGAGACTGACGACGATATGTAACGGGCCAAAGTGAACAATATCTGTTAGCGGTGGTTTACTCGTAAAGCTTTTAGGGTCTTTATCTGTTTTATTTTCATATATATATTGTTTTGGTCTTTTTGATGCCATTGGTGGTTTATAACCTGTTTTGAACATCCGTCTATCGTAATGAAGTTCTCGTCTCGCTCAGTTTTCTTTGAAAGGACTGGATCTATTCTGCTTCGAGAGATGATTTCACTGAATTAATCTAATTTTTGCTTCTATATATGTTCACAATCCTCCAGACTTATTTTGCATCAAGAGTATCTAATATTATTATTTGTCTGATTGAGATCTGTGGTCTATGGCACAGGACAATGCTTGGGAATATTCTTTTATGAAGTTCTGAAATTCTGAATATGGAAGTCTTTCAACCCAATAGGGAATAATGCACATGTGATGGAAGTCTTTCAACCCAATAGGGAATAATGCACATGTGATGGAAGTCTTTCAACAGAATAGAGCCACCCCCTCTGCTTAGCCTTGGCCTTGCATCCATGAGCTGCAAGACAAGTTTGGGGCCAAGAAACGAGCATGCTAGCCATTGGTACGTCTGTTTCGTTGCATCTTGGTTCAACTCGCAGACAGAATATCGTATATTTATTCAATCCGCTATCATGAAAGATACAACACAACAGAGACCTTGAGCTGGATTTAGTGTTGCAAGATGAATATCATAATTGCATGAAACCTTCCTAACTCGCAACATTCTAGTTTGAATCTATATATGCATCTACGACTCGTTCTCATTCGGGAATGTAGCTGTTCTTTTCTTTTCATCAGATGAACACATTTTCTCTCAGAGATGACTGTTTTGAGAACTTTTTACTGTGTTTAGACTGCTAAATCTGCATTTGTTTTGTTCATCATTCAAATTTTTGTTACAGTTGTATGAGCTCCTCAGCCAAATGAAGTGAAAGTTGTTTGTGTGAAGGGCAATGGAAGCCCATAGCCCCAGAACAGAGCCTCTGTTTTTCATGGGATTGCATTTAGATGAGACAGAATTGATGGGTATGATGAGTCCCCAACAGTTGGGACCCTCCCACGCCCATAATTGAAACCCTTCACTGTCATTACAATGTTGATAGCTTCCATCACATGTGCGCATGCCATTTTCGTCCCTTCATCCACTCCTTTTTGCTCATACAACTCAAAGATAACTACTTCACACTTCCATCCATATCTTATGCTCTCCCCCTCCCATCTTTTTCCCACCCATATCTTCTCATGGAAGACAGTGATTACTGATTAGACATGAAGATGAGGAGAATATTATTTGTATCTCTCTTTTTCTAACGCTTTAATCTCGACCATGTCTACCAAACATTGGAGATCGACACGATTTCGCCACACAACGTTTACTTTAAAGTGGCACTGTTCTTATATTGTTCTTATATCAATTCATGTGACTAAGTTGAGTGGTTTCATCATGACTCATAACACCATCATGTGACTACAACATGATGTTATGCAGATCATATACTCTTGCATAATGCATACTAGTCGTCTTGGCTCAAAAGTTCTTATGGTACGAGATCATCTTTTAAATTCATGTTCTTTTATATATATACACATACAAACACGACACTAAGGCGAATGTATATCAAAGCATATCATATCATCATTATCTGAAGATAATCTTCACTCGAAAAGTAAGAAGAGTAAGTAACATGATCATATCACATGGGTGCAAGAGAATGTCGGGCTACCTTTCTTTTTAGTGGCTCAATCATAAAAACTCTAAAGTGATGAGTCTTTTACTTGGAGAAATTTAACGTTCAGGGTTGGGTGGCATCTTAAAAATTTTCTTAGAATACGTATAAGTGAGTATGTATATATATTTCAATTTTAGCCGATTAATCATATATTTTTCTTAAAAAAGAACCAACGTTTTTTAAAGAATAAATAAAGATTATTTGAATTTCTATACATGCTGACGTGGAAAAAACAAAAAGAAAAATATTTAAATTTCAAATTGAAAAACTCCTAGAAATAAAAGGAAAAACAGTGGCCATTCCCAAAGCACAAGGCATTTGAGTATTGAAAAGTTTGAAGGTCTGGTAAATTTGTTAAGCTCAAAATTCCATTTTCATGGAGCAACCTCCATTCATTTCTCACCGGCGAGACGAACCGGAGTTCAGCCTCCGTGAATGGGCGGCAAAGGCTAAAATTGGCCGCGACCCCGCCATTTCCAGGCGATTCTCCGGGTCCTACATCAGAAGCTTTCGAGAAGACGCGAGGTCGTTTCGATCAAATGTCACCACCGTCACTAGCACCGCCTCCTCTCCTGGATACCCTTTCGGAGGTTTTTGTTTTCTTTTTCTCTCTGTGGAGTTTTGATTCTTGCTATGGATTCCTCTGTTCTTTAACTTATCTGGGGTCTGTTTGCAGACGAAATTGACCCTGCTACTTATTCGTTCACTAATGCTATCAAGGGTGAGTTTATTTGAATTCGGATTTTACTTTGCCTACAAGGTGTTCTTGAAAATGCGTGTTCTGGAATTGGGAATTTTGAGGTTGTTTTTTGTGATTGGGTGCTGCTTCTTGTGCAGCACTGCAAGCCAGGTCGCTTAACAGTTGGGAATGCTTTTCTCTTGATGGGTTTACGTTGAATTCGAAGTGGAATGAAGCTGAGAAGTATATATGTAATCCACTTTCTGGGGAAGTTCCCATGGAGTGTTTGTCTGCAAAATCGCTTAGTGGGAGGTCATTCAAGAACTTAGCGAACAGAATTACCATATCTGCTCCTTTAGTTTATTCCAATCATTCGCAAATTGGAACAAAGCCATATTCTATTTCACAACTAGTTCAGAAACTCCCAATTCCAGGTCGAATCATCTATGTTCTTCTTTAGAATTTCGAGTTTGATCGAATTTGGGATTGGAAAATTTTGAATTCCTGTTGTGATTTTCAGAGAACAAAGTGGAAGCCAATGGCATGACCAGAGATATGGGAACTCAAAGCACACCAACAGTCGTTGGTTCAAACAGTCCTAGTCCTGCTTCCACGCCTCCTATCATGGAGAGAGCATTAAAGAGATGCGAATTAGAAGAAGACTCGCCTAATTCCAATTCTAAAAGTACTCCCGAGACAGAGGTATGCCACCTCCAATCTTTCATAGGCTATAATCTTTGTTATATTCGTCTGATGCTTGTAGTTTGATTTCAACAATGTCTAAATGGAAAATTTGAAAGGAGTTCTCAAATTAACCATTTCTCAAATTTTCCATTAAGAGGATAGTTTATGATTCATATACTGTTTATAAATATAGTGTTAACACACTGATAAGCTCATAAGTTAACACGGCAGCCAACAAATGAGTTGTTATTGATGTTAATTTTTCAGAATGAGACTTAGTTTTAGTGAACGTTTGAGACAATTTGGCTTGGGATCCCAACATTATGGCCTTTGTCCATAGCTTGAGATAAAAGCTTAATGCAAAATTGAACTGTCAGCCTAACCCTCAAAGAATATAATCTACAAGAAGAAACAAGTGGATCATAAGTGAAGTTCAGCTTTCTCAGACATAGAAGCTTTCTCTCCAATCTATTTCCCTCCAAGGATGAGCCAACCAAATCAGGGTTGTCCCCATACATGTCATGAAACAGAGTGCTATAACCACCCAAGGTGGGGGACTGTTTTTGTTAGCCACAAGTTGTTATGTTTTGGTCCCTTTTTGATACTATTTTTTTCCTCATATTGGCCTACTTTCCAGCCCGTACGGTTGTGATTATCTCTATACCATAGAAACATATTTTTCTAGAAAATAAAGTGATAATATCAGATGTCAGAAAACCCAGCCTTAAGTTTCAGAAGCAAACAGAAAGTTCAATTCTTGGTGTTAGAGAGATTTGTCTCAACACTTGAATTACTGCATAAATTTCAAATTTCCCTCCTTGAAATACGTATCTGTTCGCTTTCGTTCTTCGGTGTCTATTTCATTTTCTTTCCTTCTACCTTAGGGGGGGACCCATCAAAATTCTCCTTTTCATACATATTCCTTTGCTTTTACATCAAGATCTCGAGCTGTATTAATATTTCTCATTGAAAATGCTGTCGTAGATCTTCTTTTTTTCATGTATATTCCCTTATGTTGAGGATTGTCAGGAGGTAGTTCCATGATCCCGAGTTTATAAGTAAAGAATACATCTCTATTAATATGTGACCTTTTGGGGAAACCAAAAGCAAAGCCACGAGAGCTTATGCTTAAAGTGGTTCCTAACACCTTAGTGGTCCATTAAGCAACAATAAGGGTATTACCCAAATGAGCATCGAGGCCTTAAAAAGCCTTTTTAGATGACACTGATATAAAGCAACGTTATCTGAATGCAGGTGATAAGGAGAGAATTGAAGGAGGAGAGAGCAAAAGAAGAAGAAAAGGAAGTAGTACATAGAGAAACAATAGCAGAAGAGAAGTTCAAGCAAGGAGGATGCTTGTCATGGATGATGAAGAAGAAGAAGCAGAAAGAAGAAGAGAGATCAAGAAGAAAGAGGTTAATTTGTGATCTAAAACTCAAAGGTTGTTGAAAAACAGTGTGAAAAAGCTAAGAACAAATTAAAAAACATGGAAAAGCAGAGATTTGGATAATGTGTTAATGCAGCAAAATGGAAGAACAGGGGCAGGTGAGAATGTGGGTTGGTATTGGAGATGATGAGAGGGGTGGGTATCATAAAGGATTGTGTGTTGTGTTGGTGTTAGTGGTCCTATAAGCCTTTGCCTCTCAGCCATTTCAATATCTGTTCTTTGTGGCTTCACGTGCATGCTTTTGTCTTTGTGTCCTGAATAGTGTAAGGTAAGGGCTCCAAAGGGCCTCCCCTTTTTGCTTTGAACTTTCAAATCTCTCCCTCTCTCATAGTTATTATTTTGACCTTTGTTGTAGAATTTTTATACTATGTTTAACAAAAATCAATGTGGATACTCCTCGTTAGACTCCTATCTCTACACCCATATCGAACCACCTTTTTTTGAATTTCAAACTAGATTGGATACCACGTTGTTTAGAATCTAAGTTTGGATGATGCTATAATAAAGTTTATTGTTACGAAGTTGAGGACGGACTTACTGGAAAGATAGAATTAGGTAATTCTACTGGAGAAGGCCATCAACACTCGACTTACCAAAATGTATCGGGAGTAAGTAGCTCGAGGAGCATAGGATAGGTTCAGGCAATGGAATTCACATTAAAAAAAAGCTACTTTTCTCTAAGCAACGTAACTTTTCAAAAAAGCTTTTGATGTTTTGATCCTTCTTCTTGTTCTTGCCGTCCCAATATAAGAGCGAGCAAGTTGTGAATGAGCTGAAGCTGACGACTCAAAAGTACAAGTTAGTTTCTATTTTAAATTATTAAATTCAAGAAAACTCTCAACTTTTACGTGAACGTCAGATGGGTGAGCAGATTTTAATTACTTTTAATCTTATCAATTTAAAATGTGAATATATCTTAAAAACTTTATTTATGAATGGTTCAAAAAATGAGATAAAAAGTGTATCGATATGATTATAAGAATATTCTAATCGGTTGTAATTCTAAAATAATTTTAAGTAAATAAAGCCATTATCATTGTAACATTGATTCTAGTTTTTTTAACGTTCATTTATTAAAATTTAAAGTTTAAATTACAATAATTATTCAACTTAATCACTTAAATGAATGAAATTTTAGGCTTTGGCTCTTTTTTTTTTTTTTTTTTTTTTTTTT